>NW_008354274.1:4280493-4291553 GCF_000622305.1 Nannospalax galili | reverse complement strand
AGAGAGAGAGAGAGAGAGAGAGAGAGAGAGAGAGAGAGAGAGAGAGCACAGGTGGGTTGCCAGACCAGCCAGGAGCCTGGGAACCAAACATGGCAAAAAGGCCTCTAGGAGGCCAGCACCAGGGTGAGCTGTGCCCTGGAGGGCAGCACCCCACCCCCTGCAGCCTTGGACAGCTCTGGCCAGAAGGCGGCGGCAGGGGTCTGGGCAGCGGGCCTCAGGCTGGGGAACAGAAGGCCTCTGTGACCAAGCAGCTTCCTGCCAACCACAGCCTATGTGGGAGCAAAGGTCAGTTGGCCTCACCCGGCCCACCCTCGGCTCTGGCCAGGGAGAGAGATGGCTGCTCCTGGGCTTCTGTATAGCACACACCCTGTGACACCAGGGACCCCCAACAGGAGGGTCTTGAAGTCTCAGAGACACAGTAACAGGCCCCCACCCAAATATCTGTGCAAATGTGCTTCAGCCCCAGATTGCTTCTAGCCTTGGCCTTCACACCACTCTCCAGAGCTGGAGGGGTCTCCTTGGAAGTTCAGGCCACCCCATGAGTGACCAAGAAAATATCTGTGTAACTCTGACTTTACAGCAGCTGTGGTAGCACACATATGCAATCCCAACACTGAATAAGGATGATTGGCCGAAGTTTGAGGCCAGCCTGGGATACACAGTGAACTCCATGCCAGCCTGGGGCACATAGTGAGTTCCAGTCCAGCCTAGGCTACATACTGAGTTCCAGACCAGCCTAGGCTACATATGAGTTCCAGGCCAGCCTGGACTATAGATAAAGATCCTGCCTCCAAACAAACAAAACGAACCCCAACTTTGGGTCTGGGTTGTAGCTCAGGTGGTTTGCCTAGCATAAGGTTCCATCCCTAGGAATGTCATCAATGGGGCGTGGTAACTGTTGTCCTAGTTTGCTTTCTGTGGTTGTGATAAACACTATAACCTTTCCTCCAGTGAGGAAAGGGTTTATTTCATCTTATAGGTTATAGTCTGTCATTGAGGGAAACCCAGGCAGGAGCTCAAGACAGGAACCTGGAGGCAGGAACTGAAGCAGAGACCATGGAGGAACACTGCCCACTGGTTTGCTCCCCCTGGCTTACTCAGCTACCTTTCTTATACAGTCCAGGCTCACCTGCCCAGGGATGGCAGCACCACAGTAGGCTGAACCCTCCTACATCAATTAGCAATCAAGAAAATGCCGCATAGGCCAGTCTGATGGAGGAAATTCCACAAATGACATTCTTCTCTCTTCCCAGGTGTGTCTAGGTTTGTGTCACGTTGACAAAAACCAACCAACACAGTGGTTCCCAGCTCACATCCCACCACTCAGAAAGTAGAGGCCAGAGGATCAGTTTAAGGTCATCCTTGGCTATATAGCAAGTTCAAGGTCAGTCTGGGTTACATGAGACCCTGTCTCAAGAAAGAAGGGTGGGCAATGTGGCTCAGTGGGTAAAAACGAATTCATATAAGCCTGACAATCTGAGTTTGATCCCTGGATGCTACAGGGTTCCCCTGCCCAAAGGGGGCTTTACCTCTGATCCCAAGGCTCAACCAGAGACCCATGGCCATTCCTGGTGAGGCCCACATGGAAGTTGGGCTACCCTGAGGCTCTCCAGTCTGGGCAGGGCTGCAGGCCAGAGGTGGGTGGGTGGAGCTGCTGTGCTGGGCAGCTCCCCAGCTCTCACCTGCAGGGTGGTGTCATCCCGGAAACAGACCCTGCAGGCGGTCCTTCAGGAAAACTCCTTTGCTCAGAGGCAGAGCAGGGGCACATGGAACAGGGTAGGGAGGGAGCTGGCCCTCTCGCCACCTCCCAGTGGGTGTCACTGGGAGTTTCTTCACCCCCGTAGGCCTAGCGATGTGGGAGGTGCAGGAACACAGTACATATGAACTCAGAGCTGGCAGCCCAACCCCACCTGTCTGGCTCCATGCCCAGACTTGCTGCTTCACAGCTGGGCTCCACAGAGAGCTACAGGAAGTATACTCCACAGGCAACAGGAAGATCTGAGGTCAGACAAAGGGAAGGACTTCCTGGTGGCAAAGTAAAGGACAAAGAGACAGGATGTCCACCCTCCTGCTGCCAGAGCATCGAAGGAGACAGGACTGGAAGGCTGGGGGGCTGGGACACCCCCTAGGCCAAGGTCCCATCTCCAGGCTCCTCAGAGAAGACAGCTTCTCCGTAACTGTGTTCCACTGCAATCTGCCTCCCTCCTGGTGGCTACTGGGGAACATGAGGGCTTTGCAGCGAGGCGTGCCACCCCCCTAACCCCCAGCGACCACCTGGCCCAGAACATTCCAGGGCACAGGCTGGGGGCATTTTTAAAATTACATTTATTGGGGGAGGACATACATGTGACATGTGAAGGTCAGAGGACAACTTGCAGGAGTCGGTTCTCTCTTTCCACAATGTAGGTCCTGGGGCTTGAACAAGGTCTTCAGGCTTGGTGGCAAGCCCCTTTATCCGCTGAGCCATCTCCACAGCCCACACTGGAGGATTTTAACGTTTGGGTGGCATGGGTCCCTCCTCCTGTACTCAGCCACAGTGTAACATTTCATTAACCACATGATGCCTGCCAACACGGCACTCCTTTTCTGTGACAAATGTTCACACACTGGGGACTCCACACACAGGAATTTGCGTGTCTAGATTCCAGTGTCCAGCATCAAGGTGCAACAGGGTCATGATCTCTCTGGGGGCAACAAAGGGAGGACCCTTATTATCTTTTCCAGCCTCCAAGGGTTCCAGGTGTCCCTTGGTTCATGGTCCCATCACTCCATCTCCGACTCCTTGGTCCTGGTACCGCCTTTCCTCCAAAATGGGCAGAGGCTCCTGCAGACCTCCTACCACATCTACTGAGTCCCACCTGCTGCCCTTATGTGCACCTGCTGTGGGGCTCCAGATATAGAGAAATCCATCTCTAAGTCCATCTGGCAGTGGCTGAGAGACACCCGTTCCTCTCCAGCTCCCTGTTCAGTGGGGACGGACAGCAGGGAAGTCAGAAGTGTGAGATAACATCCCAAGTGGAGCTGCCGGTGCCTCTTCCTCCAGCCTCCTTCCTGTTAGAGCCTCTGGGTTCCCTGTGGGCTCTAGTGTTGTCTCTGGGACCAAGACATTGCTCCCTGCACTTGGGGACTTTGGAGAGCTTATACAATATAGACAGGTGCTTTCAGCTAAATAAGCAAATATATGACAACTGCTTGTGTCCGCACATACAGGCACACACACAAGTGTATACACACATGTGCACACCTCTGTTCCCTGTGGGAGTACTCACTGGAGACCGCAAGTGACCCGGATCTTGGACCCTGACCCCCAGGACACACACACCTGGCCTCAGACAGAAACCCTTCAAGTCCAGAAAGGCCCCAAATGTCCAGTCTCCAACTGAGACTACTAGG
This sequence comes from Nannospalax galili, assembly GCF_000622305.1. Lineage (NCBI taxonomy): Eukaryota > Metazoa > Chordata > Mammalia > Rodentia > Spalacidae > Nannospalax > Nannospalax galili. The sequence goes on along the minus strand of NW_008354274.1, from coordinate 4,288,160 downwards.
CCAGCTGACGCCACTCCATCATCCCCTCGAAGATTTGTCATGCTGGTCTCATCTGGACTCCCTGCACCAGACCACCATCCAGCCTCACCATGAACCCTCAGTGGGTCCTGGCTACCTACCTTCCTGCTCTAAGTCTTTCTGGTGCCCACATCCCTGGCCCACCCTCCACCAAGCCCAGCTCCCCCACTTTCCAAGTGATGGGTCACTGGACTCAAAGCACCGCCTCTTTGAGGTTGAAAAGGATGAGGAGGCCTGGACTAGGCCCAGGAGCAGAGCCTGAAGCAGGGAGCCACAGGGGGACTCCCCAGGCAGCTCCAAGGGTGTGTTTCACAACCCCAGGGCAGGAGCACAGCTTCTTGCTCAAGATTCCCACTTCTCTCCCAGGCAGAGCTGAGCTTGGCACAGAGAAAGAGCCAGATGGTGCCAGACCTGGCTCTGCCTACTAAGCCAAGTGACCTGAGCAAGGGTTTTTGCGCTCTTCGAGCCTCAGTTTCCCTGTCTTCGCAGCAAGAAGTCTGACTGAGGCCAGGTCCAGAGGTAAGGTACTGCCTAGGCCTTCCTTCACCTGATCACCTCCCTGCGAAACACGCCCCCTCTACCATGCCAGCCCTTCTGGCCCCAGCCACCACGTCCCAGGACAATTCTTTTCCAGGAGAGCCTGGGCTGTAGGTGGTCTTGTGTGTGGGCCTGTTTCCCTTATCACCAGCCTAAGTTAGGTCCCTGTAACATTTATCCAAAACGTTTGCTGAGTGAATAACTGATAGAATAGATTCAGTTGTGAGGCAAATTCGAGCAACAAGGCTGAGCCAGCCTCTCCTCTTTCAGCTTCCTATGCCAGGACCTTATTGGGACACAGACCCCAGCCCCAGCCCCCTCCTGCTTCTTCCAAGGAAGGTGGCCCCATCTCCATTGTCCCCTGTTACACTAAGGTGCATAGAGGGCTAAGGCTTGCTCATCTGATTGCTTTCCCAAAGGTGACAGGCTAGGCTGGGAGGAGGGGCAGTACTCACTGGAGACCTCAAGTGACCCTGATCTTGGACCCTGACCCCCAGGACAATCCAGGGTCTCAGAAGGCCCCCAGGAGCTGCTCCTTCACCCTTTCCCAGGGAGCTGGAAGAAGGCGGTCGCCGCCCTGAGTCACCACTGACTAAGCCAGCTGGACGGCCCACAGCCTGGCCCTGGCCCAGCTGCACTTGGTGGCCTGCACAGAGGCCACTGTGCTAAGCAGCCTTGCATCTCCCCCCCCTCCCCCGTAGGCTGAGCCTGAGGACCCTGCCCTGCCCTGGGGTGATCCATCCGGGAAGAGGGGTGCCCCCCCCAGCTCTGACCCGGATCCCAGGCAGGCGGGGCCTCAGTTTCCCCCACCAGACGCAGAGGTCAAAGGACACTCACAAGAGGTCGGGCCGATGCCGGTGCAGGATGGCGCAGAAGGCCAGGCCGTCGCGGAACGAGGTGGTCATGTTGGTGATGCTCACGTCGCGGTAGCCCTGGCACTGCTGGCGGCACCACTCCTGCAGGGCCCGGGTGGCCGCCATGAGGGAGGTGGGACGGGCCGGGGGCTCAAGACGCGGGTCACAGGCCCGGCTCGGGCCCCAGAGCGCGGACGGACGTGGGGTCCCGCCGATCGCCGGCCGCTCAGGGAGGCGACAGCTCGGGGAGACCCACGGCACTGCTTCAGCTGCCCGCGAGGCCGGCGGCCACGCCCCCTGGCGACCACACCCCCTGGCCCCGCCCCCGAGCCCCGCTCCTCACAGGCTCCAGCGCCAGCCGTCCAGCCCCATTCCATCAGACCCCGCCCCTCCTTCCTGGGACTGGGAGAAAAGAGGCGGAGTGCTCTCCCGCCTTGGCCCCCAGCCAGGACTCCTCAGCAAAGGCATTGGGGTTTTTTTCCTTTTTGTTTCTTGAGAACCGGACTCTATTAGCTCAGACTGGCCTGGAGCTATAAACAAAGATGACCTTGAACTTGAGTTCATCCTGCCTCTTCTTCCCTGGGGCCGGGGTGACAGGCAGGTGCCACCATGCTGGGTTTATATGAGTGCTGGGGATGGAACCCGGGGTTGCATGCATGCATGAAAGCACTCCACCAACTGGGTCACAGCCCCAGCTCTGGTTTTCCTTTGTTTGTTTGTTTGTTTGTTTGTTTGTTTTGTTTGTTTGTCTGTCTGTCTGAGACAGAATCTCCCTGTAGCCCCAGCCTGGCTGGTTTTCTTTTAAAAAAAAATTAAAAATAAAACATGATTGAGGGGCTGGAGAGATGGTGTCTCAGCAGCTAAAAGCACTGACTGCTCTTGCAGAGGACCCTAGTTTAGTTCCCAGCACCCACATGGTGGCTAACAACCAACTGTAACTCCAGTTCGAGGGGATTTTCTGCCCTCTTCTGGCTCCTGTGAGTATTGCACAACATGGGTGTAGGTACTCATGCACATAAAATAAAAATAGATTTTGGATTTTGAATTAACAGTTCCCTGTTAAACATTTAAGTTTTATGCTACTGTAAATCAAAATTGGGAATTTATGTTTTTAAAAACATCTCTAATAAATACTTATGAGTAAAAAAAAGATTTAAAAATTAAAATAAATTTTGAAATAATAATTGTTTGGGCCTGGTGGCGCACACCTTTAATCCCAGCACTTGGGAGGCAGAGGCAGTTGTAGCTCTGTAAGATCGAGACCATCTTGGTCTACATAGCATGTTCCAGGCCAGCTGGGGTTACAGGGAAACCCTGTCTCAAAAAAGAGAGAGAGAGAGAGAGAGAGAGAGAGAGAGAGAGAGAGATTGAGACAGAGTCTAAGTTGCCCAGGCTGGTCTCTAATTTATAGAACTGGCTATCCTCCTGCAGAGGAGCCAGGTTCAGTTCCCAGCACCCACATGGTGGTTAACAACCCTCCTTAACTCCAGTTCCAGGGATCCAATGCCCACTTCTGACTTCTGAGAGCATTGTATGCATGGCTGCATTTACATACATTCAGGTAAAACATTCATACACATAAAATAAAAATGAATAAATCAGAGTCAGGTGTGGTGGTACATGTCTTTAATCTCAGCACAGAGGAGGCAGAGATAGGCAGATCTCTGTAAGTTCCTGGCCAGCCAAGTCTTCACAGGAGATCATATCTAAAAGCCAAATAAATAAATAAAAATAAAAAATAAATAAAAAGCTGTCTGTTGCCATTCAGTCATGGAGGTGCCAGGCAAGCCAGGATCACTCCTCTACATGCATAGAGGAAGAAACTGAGGCTGTGGGGGAACCCCCAGAGGTGTCTGTGGAGAAAGGGCAGTCTTAGCCTCCTGCTTCCTTGTTGGCCTGTTTTCCACTAGCCCTTGTGGGTGACAGGTGTGACTAAGGAAGGCACCTCTCACAGATCCTCAATCATCCAGGTGGCTGCACTCAACAGTTTTCTCAGAAACTTTATCTACAGACAGGACAGGGTGAGATGATGCTTCCTAGCTGGCCCCAGGGCTTGTCTAGGCAGGACTTTTCCCAAAAGTGGCCCCTGCCTTGGAGCCAGGCAGTGATGTCCCTTTACCCACTGCAAGGAATGGAAGCAAGTCTTCTATGCCCGAGCCACACACTGGCACCAAGAAGGCACCTGGGTACATGCAGTGGGTGTGGAGCCTGTGAGTGGGCAGTGAGTTCCCCAACCCCAGGAGCATACAAGCCTGTCACATGGGATCATAGTCCCAACCCTTGCCCAGAAAAAGCTGCTGACCTGCCTGAGGGTTCCCATAAAAGGGACAAAGGGTGATATCATGCCAGTTCAGCCAGAGCTGGTCCTGGAAGTAGAGTTTCCTGCTCCTCAGGGCAGCAGTCATAAAAACCAGAAAAGCTGGTAAGGAGGGTAACTACTATGAAGTGGGTAGGCAAGGGCAGAGTAGATGGCCAGGGCCTGAGTTCTAAACCCACCCCACAGGTCACCACATGGCCAGTCCTGGCTCCCCAACCCTGGACACTGTAGCTCAAAAGCTGTGCCTGTGGTTTTCCCCTGGGACCACCAGTTATGTCTATAACTCGCAGAACATGTCCTCCCAGAGTCCCCATGCCAGAGCACCCCAGTCTGCCCACCACTGCCAGCCTTCCAACATCCCACCTGGACATGGCACCAGCCACCTTGTTCCACCCTATCTACACTGCCTGCAGGACCCCCAGAATATTCTAGCAGCCCCTCCTTATAAAGTCTGAGCTCCTTATCAGCCTCTCCTGGCCACACCCTGCCATGCTCCTTCCTAGCTTCAGTCACCCCACTGCCCACAATGAGTGCCAAGACCCACTGTGCAGCCCCACATGGCTGCCAAAGCCTTTGGGTTCCCCTCTCTGCTCCTTCTTGGGCCCCTAGGTTCCCATCTAACCCCCCCCACCCCACCCCCACCATAGCCAGTGCCTCCATCATCAGACTGGAAGCGTCCACCAGTACAAATTCTAGCCCCAAGACAGCCTTCATCAGTGATGGCTATCATCTGAGTGACAGAGCCCTGTGGCCCTGCCCTGGGAGGGGTCCCAGGAAGATGGGTTTCGAACCCACTGCCTTCCTGTGTGACCCTCCTGACCACCTTCTGTTGCTCAGCCTCTGGCTATGTGCCACTTCTATAAAGGAATGCATAGCCTCTCTCTGCAAGGGAGCAGGCACCCAGTAGATGCTCAATGAATGCAGGCTCACGTGCTTATGCTGTCTTGCTCACAGACTGTTCCCCTGGATGGTGGGGGCCCTGGACCCTAAGTTTGCTGATCACAGCCCCAGAGTAACAGAGATACAAATGGAGACATAGAGACAGAGAGATAGATACAGAGATAGAGAGACACACAGAGAGACACAGAAAAATACACAGAGACAGGGGGACACAGAGACAGAGAGACACAGAGATAGAAAGTCAGAGACAGAGAAAGAGAAACGATAAACAGAGATGGACACAAAGAGATAGAAAGAGACAGAAAAAGAGAGAGACAGAAAGAGAAATAGAGAAACTAGAGCAGGTCACAGAGACTAGGTGAGTGTTGGGAACAGCTTAAGAACTCCCCTGAGCAAAGAAGCCTGTGCTTATCTACTGTCCTTAATTGCCCTGGCAGGCACATAGTCCCAACTCTCACCAAGACAGCCTTCACCAGTGATGGCTGCCCTCTGGGGTGACATAGCCCTGGTAGCCCTGGAAAAGAAGAGTCTAAGGCTGGATGTGGTGGCGCAAGCCCCTAATCCCAGCACTTGAGAGGCAGAGGCAGGCAGATCTCTGCGAGATTGAGGCAGCCTGGTCTACATAGCGAGTTCCAGGCCAGCTGGAGCTGCAGGGAGACCCTGTCTCAGAACAAAACAAACGGTGGTCTGGAAATTAAGAGTACTTACTGCTCTTGTAAAAGACTCCAGTTCAAATCTCAGCACACATACCAGGCAACTCATAACTGCCTGTAACTCCAGCTCTAGGAAAATCTAACACCTCTGGCCCCTTCAGGCGCCTGCAATCATTGTGTACATACCCCCACATAGAAACAAATACAAATATACACAATTAAAAGTAATAATAATAGGGGCTGGAGAGATGGCCCAGCGGTTACAAGCACCAGCCACTCTTGCAGAAGACCTGGGTTTGGTTCCCAGTACCCATATGACAGCTAACAACTCTCCATGACTCCAGATCCAGGATAGTTGTTAGCGTGTCATACAGGTGCTAAGAATCAAACCTGGGTCCTCTGCAAGAGCAGCTGGTGCTCTTAACTGCCGAGCCATCTTTCCAACCCCATAAATAAATAAGGAAAAAAAAAAAAAACTTAATCTGGGTGTGGTGGTGGCACACGCCTTTAATCCCAGCACTTGGGAGGCAGAGGCAGGCGGATCTTAGTGAGTTCAAGGCCAGCCTGGTCTACATAGTGAGTTCCAGGACAGCTGGGGCTACTACAGGGAGACCCTGTCTCAAAACAAACAACAAAAAAAGACAAAAAAAAAATCTGAAAAAAAAAAGAGTCCAGGGGGCTGGAGAGACAGCTCCGTGGTTAAGAGCACTGACTGCTCTTGCAGAGGACCCGGGATTGATTCCCAGAACCCACACAGCAGCTACGAACCATCCTTAACTCCAGTTCCAGAGGAATCCGAAGCCCTCTTCTGACCTCCGCGGCATTGTACGACATGGGTGCACTCACATACATGCAGGCAATACACTCATACACATAAAATAAAAATAAATAAATTAAAAAAAAGAGTCAGGGCTGGAGAGATGGCTCAGCAGTCAAGAACACTGGTTGCTCTTGCAGAAGACCCAGGTTCGAATCCCAGCACCCACATGGCAGCTAACAACTGTCTATAACTCCAGTTCCAAGGAATCCGATGGTCTCTTCTGTCCTCATGGGCACTGCACGACATGGGTGCACTTACCTATATGCAGGCAATACACTCATACACACAAAATAAAAATAATAAATAAAATATTTTAAAAACCAAAAAAAAAAAAAAAAGAAGTCTAGTCGGGCATGGTGGCGCACGCCTTTAATCCCAGCACTTGGGAGGCAGAGGCAGGCGGATCTCTGTGAGTTCAAGACCATCCTGGTTTACATAGTGAGTTCCAGGACAGCTGGGGCTACAGGGAGACCCTGCCTCTAAAAAGACCATCCTCCTCCCTAAAAAAATAATAAGGGGCTGGAGAGAGGGCTCAGTGGTTAAGAACACTTGCTGCTCTTGCAGAGGACCCAAGTTTGGTTCCTAGCACCCATATGGTGGCTAACAACCATCCCTAACTCCAGTTCCAGAGGATCTGATGCCCTTTTCTGACTTCTTCAGGCATTGTATGACATAGATGTACCTACGTGGTAACTCCAGTTAACCACGTGGTAACTCCAGTTCCAGGAAATCCAATGCCCTCATCTGGCCTCTGAGGGCATTGCACAGATGGTGCACTAACACACATGAAGGTAAAACACTCATACACATAAAATAAAAATAAGTCAAGGGGAAGGCTGGAGAGATGGCTCAGTGGTTAAGAGCACTGACTGCTCTTTCAGAGCACTGGGGTTCGATTCCCAGCACCCACATGGTGACCGACAACCATCTGTAACTCCAGTTTCAGGGAACCTGACGCCTTCTTCTGACCCACTTGGGCACTGCACAAACATGGATGTTCTTAGTGCACATGTACACAATATACTCATACACAAAAAATAAAATATTTTTAAATATTTATAAAAAAAATAAGTCAAGGGGGCTAGAGAGATGGCTCAGTAGTTAAGAAAGCATATTGCCGGGCGTGGTGGCACAAGCCTTTAATCCCAGCACTCAGGAGGCAGAGGCAGGCTGATCTCTGTGAGTTCAAGGCCAGCCTGGTCTACATAGTGAGTTCCAGGGCAGCTGGGGCTACAGGGAGACCCTGTCTCAAAAAGACAAAAAAAAAAACAAATTTAAACAAACAGGACTGGAGAGATGGCTCAGCAGGGAAAACTACTGCCTGCTCCTGGGGGTTGGAGAGATGGCTCAGCAGTTAGGAACACTGACTGTTCTTGCAGAAGACCCGGGTTCAAATCCCAGCACCCACATAGAGCACCACAACTGTCCATAACTCCAGTTCCAGGGAATCTGATGACCTCTTCTCATCTCTGTGGGCACTGCATGCCCGTAATGCACTTACATGCACGCAGGCAAAACAGACAGAGAAAAAAAGAAAGAAAGAAGAAAGAAAGAAAGAAAGAAAGAAA
>NW_008354274.1:4278210-4280460 GCF_000622305.1 Nannospalax galili | reverse complement strand
TACTGGGTCCAATTAGTCCTGCCCACATACACTTGAGTATAGGGCTGACCACTGGGGCCCCCTACTGGGGGCTTGTCCCTGAAGAAAACTGACTCGCCCTCCCTCAGCCACTGTGGACTACCTGTCACTCCTCCACTAGGAATGGGGCCTTGTGTGCCCTTTGCCCATCCCTTCCTGAAGGCTGACTATGTGGTCTTATGTAGGAAGCTATAACTGTTGAGCTTATGGGTGCAGCATCCCTGCCCTGCCCAGAAGACACCATCTCTCAGAAAGTGCCCTGGTCCTCTGGCTCTTACAATTGCTCCACCTTCTGTTCCTCTACGTTCCCTGAGCCTTGGGTGTAGGGGTTGTGTTATAAATGTGCCATTTGGGGATGGCCCTCCACAAGCACATGATCTCTGCACTTTGACTAGTTGTGGTTCTCTGAAATAACCTCTTTCAGCTGCAAAAAGAAACTTCTTTGATGAGGGGTGAGAGCTGTGCTAATCAAGTGCTTCTTGTTTTTATGTGTGTGAATGCATGTGCACCATGTGTGTGCAGTACCCGAGGAGGCCAGGAGAGGGCATCAGATCTCCTGGAACTGGAGTTACAGATGGTTATGAGCTGCCATGTGGTTCCTGGAGACCGAACCCAGGTCCTGTGCAAGAACAGCCAGTGCTCTTAACCTCTGAGCTATCTCTCCAGCCCCTGACTTATTTATTTTTAATTATATGTCTGTGTGTCTGTGTGTAAATTTGTGTACATGAGCGTAGGTGCCCACAGAGGCCAGAAGAGGGCATGGGATCCCATGAAACTGGAGTTAAGGACAGTTGTTTGCTGCCATGTGGATGCTAGGGACTGAATTGGGTCCTCTGCAAGAGTAGCCAGTGCTCTTACCCACTGAGCCATCTCTCCAGCCCCCTGTTTGTTTTTGAGACAGGGTCTCACTATGTGGCTTTGGGTGTCCTAGAGCTCATTGTGTAGCTTCCCCTCCTTCTGCCTCTTGAGTGTTGGGATTAAAGGTGTGTGCCACTAGGCCCAGCTTATAATATAACCTTCTAATGAGCATGGAAAGCTGTGGGGCAGTAGGTGGAGATGAGTCACCTGGACGTGTGGGAAGAGCACATCCTGTCAGCCCTGGAGGTGGCTCTCCTCCAGCTGTCCCTGGAGCTGTGCAGTGGGCAGCATGAACCACTGTGCTACAGCTGGCCAGATGAGTGTGTGTGTGTGTGTGTGTGTGTGTGTGTGTGTGTATGAGTAACCACTGTGCTACAGCTGGCCAGATGAGTATGTGTTGTGTGTGTGTGTGTGTAACCACTGTGCTACAGCTGGCCAGATGGGTGTGTGTTGTGTGTGTGTAACCACTGTGCTACAGCTGGCCAGATGGGTGGGTGTGTGTGTATGTGTGTGTGTGTGTGTGTGTAGGGGAGGCTAAACACAGGTTTGCATCCCCAGTTAAGTGTGTTCTGAGCTGGGCATGGTGGTGCACACCTTTAATCCCAGCACTCAGATGGCAGAGGCAGGCAGATCTCTGAGAGATCGAGGCCAGCCTGGTCAAGTTCCAGGCCAGTTCCATGGAGATATTGTGTGTACTGCTCTTGCAGAGGACCCAAGTTCAGTTCCCAGCATTTACCTTGGTTGGCTCACAACTGCCTGTAACTCTAACTCCAGAGAGACCCTCCATGTGGCCCATCTTGTCGTCCTCATCCCTGCATGAGCCCATGGGCTCTGCCGTCTCCTGTGCCACACTGGGCAAGGCCTCCCCTTTCACCAGGTACCTCCAGCCACACAGATACATGGTTTCTCCCATCTGCATGCAGCAGACAAGCTCCCTCCCCTTCCTGTCCTCCAAAGAGAGCAGTGGTCAACACTCACTGTCCCCATCCCATCCTGTTCTATTCCCACGCACCCAGGAACCTGCTGCCCGAGGTTCCTATCCCACCGCTTCAACAAATCAGGCAAGGCCACCCTGCTTCAGGGTGAAACTAAGCAGCCAGCTCCTGAAGCCCTGGCCCCAGCCTGGAGTGGTTCTGTTGACCTTCCTCTCTGTCAGTCTCTTCTCTGTCCCTTAGTGAACTCATGGCAGGTTCTTTGTTATTTGTTGGTTTGAGTCAAGTCTTGCTATGTAACCCACACTGGCTTCAAACAAACTCATATCCTCTGCCTCTGCCTTCCGAGTGCTGCGATGGCAGGTGTGTACCATCACCTGCTCCAAGCACACATCCTTTCTTTCTTTGATTTTTTACGATTTTTAAAAAAACTATTTTACTT
>NW_008354274.1:4276491-4277907 GCF_000622305.1 Nannospalax galili | reverse complement strand
TATTTTACTTATTATTTTTATTTTATGTGTATAAGTGTATTGCCTGCATGTAAGTACACCCGTGTCATGCAATGCCCTCGGAAGTCAGAAGAGGGCATCAGATCCCCCAGAACTGGAGTTACCAATAGCTGTTCGCTGCCATATGGGGCTGAGAATCGAACCCAGGTCCTCTGCAAGAGCAATCAGTGCTTTTAACTGCTGAACCATCTCTCTAGCCCCAAGATTTATTTTTTTAATTATGTGTATAAGTGTATGTCCATGTGTGGGTATGTTCACATGAGTGCCAGTGCCTGAGGAGACCAGAAAAGACTGTTAGAGCCCCTGGAGCTAGAGTTACAGGCAGTTGTGAGATGTGGGTGCTGGGAACTGAACTCAGGTCCTTTGCAAAAGCAGTGACCTCTCTTGACTGCAGAGCCATCTCTCCAGCCCTTAAGGGCACATTCTTGCTGTAGAATCCCAGGCATCTGTCTCTGGCCTGGGCCCAACACCCCGCCCCACAAGGCTCCAGACAACCTCAAGTTCAATGCTGCTCCAACTGATGGCCTGAGTCCTAGGCCAGATCCAACCACCCCAGCCCTGGGAAACTGCAGCCACTGCTTGGGTGGCAGCCAGGTCAGCACCTGGCCTCCCTCCTGACACCCCTGAACCTGACCCCTAGCCTAAAGGTTGTTCATCACCTCCACAGCTCCCATGATCCATACCACTGGATTCTCTGGCCTGAGTTTCTATAGAAACCTGCTAAGGTGGCAGGGGAGTTCTCTGCACGGCCTTGTCTCTTTGAACGTACAGTACAGTCATCAGCTGTGGCCATGAGGTCACACCATCTTTGCCTAGCTCCCTCCTAAGACCATGACACGGTGCTTACAGTGGCCACCTCAGTCCCGGTGTCGCCTGCCCCACCCCCATGCTCCCTCTCTGGATGTGCCTGGGACTCATTTCTCCTGTTCCAGCCTTTCCGGCCTCTGGACCTTCACACATCTGCCTGGAAATCTCCCCTCCAGGATGCCTGCAGGGTTTTCCCTCACCTCTGTTGACTATTTGCTCAAACATTGTCTTCTCCCTAAGGCCATTCCTTGCCACTCCTACTTAACACTGAACCCCGAGTCTCCCTCTCACTGTCCCCCATCCCACTTGCCATAACTGCAGCCTCTCATGGTCAGGGATGCTGTTGGGGTTCCCTGCTGGATCCCCGAGTGCCTGGCACACCGCAGTCTCTCAGTCACTGCTGGCTGCATAACTGAATACCCCTACAGATGGGTAGGGATGGGCTTGGGTCTGGAGGAGTCTTCCAAGGCCTGTCTACTCACTACATATCAATGACTCAGTAGGACCTAGGAGATTTTGTGTGTGTGTGTGTGTGTGTGTGTGTGTGTGTGTGTGTGAGTGGGTGTGGGTGTGTGTGTGTGTGTGTGTGTG
>NW_008354274.1:4237721-4276314 GCF_000622305.1 Nannospalax galili | reverse complement strand
TCTCAGCTTGTCTATTCACTCTATATAGATGTCTCAGTCTGTCCTAGGAGAGTTTGTGTGTGTGTGTGTGTGTGTGTGTGTGTGTGTGTGTGTGTGAGTGTGTGTGTGTGTGTGTGTGTGTGTGTGTGTGTGTGTGTATGTATTGGGGGGAGGGTGACACTCACAGGGCCAGACAGCAAAGATCTCTTGCATAAAGTGGCTACTACCATGCCACCAGCATGCCTGCTTCTGTGACATAGCCCCAAGGGACATACCCTGCAGGTAGACAAGGGTCTAGGACTGGAAAGATTTCTCCAGAGAGGGAAGGTCAGAACTGAGACCTGAGGGATGTGGGTGTGTGGGAACTCAACTAAGGAGGAGAAAAGGGCAGAGGCCTACCAGTGCAAAGGCCCTGGGGCTGGGCTGGGCTGAAGTACAGCTGGGTGGGGATGGAGAGGAGTTTTCCAGGAGGGCTGGGCTGCAGCCTTGCCCCAGCCTCTTCAGCCATCCCCACTCTGTTTCTCACTCTGGCTGAAGAAAAACAAGAAACAAAAAATGGTCCCAAGACCAGCCGTGAATTCCAGTCCGCACTTGGGAGGAATTTGGGGATCCAGCCAGTTCAGCTGGTGTCTTACTCTGAGTAGCCTCCCTGGGCTGGGGCAGTCCAGGCCAGGCTCAGTTTTCCCACTTCCCCTTTGCCCTCTCAAAGGAGCAGAGGCAGAGCCAGGTACCTAGGAAGGGTCAATCCAAAGCTAGCTCAGGGGCTGGAGAGATGACTCAGTGGTTAAGACCACTGGTTGTTCTCACAGAGGACCTGCATTTGGTTCCCAGCACATGGCAGCTAACAACATTCTCTGATTCCAGTTCCAGGGGATCTGACACCCTCTTCTGGCCTCTGCGGGCATTGCACGTTCAATGGTTCATGGTGCACTTACATACATGCAGGCAACACACACATACACAAAATAAAGCTAGCTCGGGCTATGATTCAGTTGGCTCCTGTGGTCTGCAGGGGTAACCTCACTTAAATGGAGCCTGTAGATCTTCAACTGGTAGATTTGATTTGGTCCCAAGAGGCTGGTTGGATCTAGGCTGGTAGGACAGTAGGAAAAGAACAGGTAGAGAGAGAGAGAGAGAGAGAGAGAGAGAGAGAAAGGGAGTCCAGCAGGTCAGCCCAGCCATGTTTCCTGCAGGACTTGTCAGAGCCTTTGCTCCACAATATGCTACAGGATCTTGTGGATAGGTGGAGAGGGGAGGGTGTCACACTGGGCCTCACTGCACAGTGTCCATGGGATTTCCCTTTCTCCTCCAGTCTCCATGGCTATGGTCAGCACATGACTCACTCAGGCATCCCCAGGGCCCCAGGCAGGAGAAGAAGTACAGGCTGTGACTTCCCATTGTAAGGGCCATCCACTAATTAATTAGATCCAGTGCAGAATGCTGGCCACTGTGGGTACATTAATAGGTCTGAAGGGGCTTCAGGGATATACCCTCCCACCCACCCCTCCTGGCCTCCAGGAGATGGGAGATGCTGTCCCAAGCTTTGGCTGCTTCCAACAACCAAATTTTACATTTCATTATAAATGGCTTTACCGGGCTTGCTGGTAACTTTACATTTTCATCCACTTTATTATTAATGGTTTTCTTGAACTGTAGCAGCCCAGCGTCGTTCACAATGCGTTATAAATATTTGATCCTGCATCTAGAGTTGGCCATTTATCATTTATAACGGGTTACAAAAACATTATAAAACATTTACCGCACATTTATAGATCATTCTCGGCTACCACACGATGTGCTATAAATACATTATTAATCCTCTTCTCGCCATTGACAGGAACCCCTTGTAATGGGCCCCGCCCTCCACACTTACAGCAAACAGGACTTGACGCTCGGGGCAGTAGGATCCAATGGATGGAGGAGGCAGCCTGGGCAGATGGCTGTGTCTCTCCTGTCAAATCACAGCCCTCTCTGTTCAGAGTGCCAGACTCTGGTGTGGAGTGCACTGTGCATGTCACACTGGTCCCCGAGGCCTCCCTGTGGCTCAGGCATATGGAGAAGAAGGTTTGAGGTCATGGTGGTGGTAGGCAATCTACACAAGAGCCTAACCAGGAAAGGAGAGCAGATAGGAATCCTGGCCAATGACTGCCAAGTTTGCCCACCCTTCCTGGTCACCCCTCAGTCCCTCAGAATGCATACAGCATACACTGCACACCCCCAAGGTCTCTACAGGAACTAGGCTGAGCAACCACCAGGGATGAAGAGACCTGGGACCCAGCAGAGACCCCAGAATCTCTGCCCCCAGGACCTGTGGCCCCAGCAGGAGCTTAGAGCTCAGAGCAACACAAAGACCCTCTGAGTGTTTAGTGGGGTCCTGGGTGCTGCACAGCTCCTACCATAAGCCAGCCCCACTCCCTGGGTGGCCATGACTTTGGATGGGTGAGGCCACACCTTGTTGAGTGACAGCTGGCTATCTCAAAGGAGGAGCTGTTGGCTCCTCACTGACCTTTCTCCTCTCTGGGCCCTGGATCTCCCTACCAGGAGCTACAGGGAGCAGACCACTCTCTGGACCATGACCAACACACCCAAGGAGCCAGTGAGACCCTTGAGTCTGCAAGTCAGTGAGCTGAAAACTCCTATTCATGCTGCAAGACCCCTTCTATATTACCTTTGCTTTTGAGTGGCTAGGCGTCTGGACCTGTGAGCCCTGGTGGGCCCAGAACCAAGATGGTCCTTTTGGGCTGACACCGTGAGGGGAGAGGGGAGAAAACTGGGGTCTCTAGGTCAGCCTGTCTGTCCTCCTGAGCTTCTAACAGGTCCCAGGAAAGAAGGGGCCTCAGTACCAAGGGGCCTCTAACCTCACCCTCACTTGTAGACACCTGGAATGACCCCACCTAGTTTAGCCAGACTAATTGGGCCAGAATTCCCACCTGCCCTCTGGAAGGAAAAGGAAGGGGTGTGAGTCCTCAGAACTTGCCAGGCCTCAGGCACCACCCCCCTCCTGTGACCCTGGGCCATTATGGGCCTCCTTATTCCGCAAGGCAAATCAGAAGGGTGGGCCTCCTGGGGCTCCTGGGGTGAGCATGGGGTGACACCGATGAGAGCAGGCCTCCATCCTCCCTATGTGAACATCACATCAGGGCTGTCCACAGCCAGGGCTGAAAATGGAGCCCAGAGACTTGTTTGGAAGGTAGAGGGAGAGCAGGTGCGTTTGTCGCCATGGCAATGCCACACATAAACACCCACACCCACACCCACACACACACACACACAGAATCTAAGCACCAGCCAGCAGCCACAGGGAAGGAGCAAGCTTGGGATAGCCCCCTCTGATCCCTAAGAATGAAGGGGGCCTTGGGGATATAGAACCCTGGGCACTGACCCCCCCCAACTCTCCATCCTAGAACAGAGGGCCACCTTGTGTCCCATCAAGTGCCCATGCAGGTCTTTGTCTAATTAGGTCACAGCTCCCACCATGCTGCCAGATCAACCCATGCCACCTTCCCACCCAGTGTAGAGCAATGTGACAATACAGGACCCAAGGCAGGGGCGGCACCTGAGTGTAGGGTGTGGACACCTTCCTGGGGGAAGTTTGGGTTCTGGAGGCGACACAGCTGAGTGTACAACCAGAGATGGTTGGAGCCTGGAGAGTCTTCGAGGGACAGGCTCTTCTGGTACTTGCTGGGCCTTCTGGGAGCCTCTCCTGGTCTGTGGGGCAAAGGCCCCGGGTTCAAGCTGGAGTGTGGGGTTGGCTGCAGGCTCCATGTGGATGTCAGACCAATCCTTCTGTCCTGAGACTAAGCAAACCCAGAGACACTCGGGGCCACTCATTTGGCCTTTGTGTACAACGCACACCTCGCATGCTCACCCAAGACTAGGAGGTATCTACACCCCTGCCCTGCCTCAGAACCCCTTCCCTCTGCACAGGCCACCAGGCTAGGGGTCTGCTGCTTTAGGCCGTTTCCCCACATCAAAGCCAGCCCTGCTCTCACCGCCGCCCCCCAAACGTGTCTTCCTATGCATGACACATGGAAGCAGTTGAGGACAGGCGCCCAGTTATGTTCACTGTAGCAAACGATATTTCCAAGATCTACTTGTGGCCAGTGGAGCCTACATGGGCCCTGGATGCCCACAGGCCCTGGGTTTTCCTTTCTTGCCCCACCCCCACCTCAGCTGCACGAAGAATATGCCATGTGTGCCAAGAGCCCAAGGCAAGATCCCAGACTCAGAACCTATCGTCCAGCCTCAGGTGTTGGTCGGATGTTGGTGGCCCGTGTGGGACATCCTCAGATTCCTGTGTTTGCCCTCAGGGTCACGTTGCCACACTACTCTGCACACCTGGTGTGTAGGGTAAGATGTAGTCACTGCTATGACTCCAATACAATCCTGCCCATCATTTTCCCAAGCTTTGGGGCTGGAAAGTGTCCTTTACCAATTAGGCAGCTCAGGTGGAGCAGAAGTGGCCACACTTGTGGACGTGCAAGGGCAGTGACCCAAGCCCAGCAAAGGGTGCTGTGTGCTGATTTCTGGATGCCAGACTCAGTCCCTCCTTGGTACAGTGGCCTCTATGCTAGGCAGTATGGGATGCCCTTCCCTTCCCTATCTTGTGCTGAGGTGGAGTTGGCCCTCCACCAAGGAGCCATACCAGCTCTAGGGGTCCTCCGTGAGACTCCACAGAACAGAGCCCAGGGCTGTGAAGAAAGGCCTGGAGATTCTCAAGAGAAAGCCTGTGAGGACCACAGGGTTGGATAGGGCCCTGAGCAGGAGCCAGGCATCAGGGACATGGGGGAGCGTGCCCAGACAGAGGCCCAGCTACATGGGAGGGGCATCCCTGCCACCTCACCTCTGGACAGAAACCAGCTCCTGCACAGGCCCTGCTGCCCTGCATGCTGCGTGTGAAGGCCTGGGGGGCTCTGGACACCTGGCTCCAGCCTGTCCTAGGTGGTGGAGACAAACCCAGAACTGTCCATCAGAGCCCTGGTCATCAGACCCACATTGCCTTGGGAGATTCAAGGATGGATGGCAGGTGCAACAGCAGCTGGCACAGGCACTTGAGAAGGTATCGGCTGGTAGACCGGGCTTGGTGGCCAATACAGGATGGGGCTGTAGGTCTGAGCCTGCTGGGCCCAGGTCATCTCCAGAGGCAATGGCCTCTGAGGAATGTGGGGCTGCAGGAAGGCCTGGGCTGGTTTTCTAGGCCACAGTGCCCCCTGGTGCCCATAGATGGAACAGCCAGATACCAGGGCAGAGCCTGTTGGGCAGTGCTGGGGAGATGGCCTACTCATGTAGGAAGGGCCCCTGGCCACTGTGAGAGAGGTTCTGATCTTAAACCTCAAGGGCAGGAAACTGTCTTGGAGAAATGGCCACTACGAATCAGTGCTGTCCTACACCAGCCACAACTTTCCTGAGTACCTTGCACACTGAGCTCCCCAAGCTTACTGCTGGCCCCTGGTGGGTAGGAACTGGTGGCTCACTACTGTGGCCACCCAGCAGGGCCCGCCTAGAACACAGGTTATGAGAGCTGTTCCTGCCTGCACCACAGGGCTCTACTGTCCATTTGGGGTGAGACCACTCCATCTGGCTGATCAAGGGGCAGAGGATTGAGGGCCAGGCAGCCAGTGTGGGCAGCCTGTGGTGCTATCCACTTGGGAGGCTTCAGGCTGTACCTTCCAGGCCTCTGCTCAACCGCTTGAGGTCTCAATGGGGAAACACCAAGCACAGGGCCCCAGGCCCCAGTGGCCACAGATGACACAGGACACCAGACAGCACATGGGAACTGTTTCATTTGAAATGGACCTTGCCATGCCATGCCATGCCAGCACATCAGCCTCTCCTCCCATCCCTTGTGCTCTGTTGTGACCCAGAGGTGGGGAGGTTAGGGGAGGGCCACCAGTGCCAACTGCTGGGCAGGAGTGTTGTTCTCTGCTCGTCAGTCTGCCAGAACTCAGGGGTGAGGCCACCATGAAGCAGCTTGCTGGGACAACATTTCACATCACAGCCTCCATGTGCAGGATCTTCAGGGCCTCGGAGATCTGGGCACTGGTATCTATCTGGCCATACATGCCCACCAGGAAGGCCCGGTGCAGCAGCACAGCAGCATGCTCTGCAGGAGAGGTGTGGTCAGGCAGCACCAGGCCAGCAGGCCCTCCCAGGGCAGCAGGTGGTACTGAGTGGGCAATGTACCTTGGCACAGCAGGGTGTACTCTGGCAGATTCCGGAGGGCAGTCTGTACCACCTCGAAGTCCCGGCTGCCCAGACAGTACATGAAAGTGGGCAGGAAGTCAGCGGCGATGCTGCAAGATATGTGCTAGAGTGAGTACTGCCTTGTGCTCAAGAAGCCCAGGAGCCCAGGCCAGGCCCCAGCAGGCTGAACTCGCTGACCTCCCAACTTGGCTGCCAGGGATTCAGGGCCAGCTTCCCTCACCTGGGGTTGTTCTGGATGGAGCGCAGCGCCAGGCTGAAGGCTAGGGTACGGCATGACTCCTCTGCTGAGCTCATCAGTCGCTGCAGGTTTGTCTGTTCAGAAAGGAGGGCGGCAGCCACCAGGTGACTACAGAGGCTCAGCCTTGGGGGCAGGGGGCAGGCATCAGGCCAGTTCCCAAGGTCCCCGCCTCAGGTGCCTCCAGGTCAGAGGGCTGGCCTGCCTGGGCTGTTCCACTACGAGTTGGTGGGGTAGTGCCCAGCCTGAGAGTCACGGTCCCTGACCCCTGCCAGGCCTCCTGCTCCACTACAAGTCCACAGGGCACTGACCAACCTGAGGGCAAATCCTCTGACCCCTGCCAGGTCCCTCTAGCCCTACTCACTGAAAAGAAGCCCAGAACCTCGGGTCTCCGCCGTGACATCTCATCTATGTCGCTCAGAGTCTCCAGCACATCTGAGGGGCAGAAGGCCGGGCTGGGGAGGTTGGAAGGGCCTTGCAGGACCTCCTCCTCACCCCAAGTAAGCCAGAGGAAGAAGGGACATGCCCCAGGAACCCTAGTCCCTCCTAAGGCTCCCCAAGGTACACCAGGAACTGTGTGCCGCACTCAGTGTCACCCTATCCCAACGCCTAACAGGGCTTTTGGCGACACATTGGTCTCAGGTGAGGACCTAATGGTTTACCATGTGGCCTTTAAGCTTGGAGTAGCCCCCTTCCACCTCACCCCTGGTTCTCCTCCGAAGACACTGACTATTCTACCAGCCACCCTGTTGGGTCTTCCTTAAGCACCCTGGCAGTTTTGGGGCTCCACTCTGCTATCTGAGCCAACAGCCCAATGCACTTGGGGTACTGTGGGAACAGCTGGCTTACTCACCTTCAACAGCCTGGCCCCGAGACAGCCTCTTCATGTGTGGGGCCACATCAGCCACCGTCAGTGGGGTAGACAGGGAGACACTGACCAGGGGCAGGGAGCCAGCTGAGCGCTCATCTGTGAGTAAGTCAGGGTCAGCGGACAGATGAGCACTGTGGGCCCAGCCAGACCCACAGTCCCCATGGAAATGCTATGCCTGCTTAAAGGCACTCTGATCACTGCTCAGGACAGTACCAGTACCTGGTACATGGCAGGCACGCAGGATGGCATACTGAGCTGTCCTGAGAGACCTGGCATATGGTTTCTTCATACTGCCCAGAAACAGCCCAGCAGGAGAGTATATACCCCTCCTCTGCCCTCAAGGTGCCCCTTTACTATGGAAGGCTGGTGTCTATAAAGAGTGTGTTCTATGGAGCCCCTTCCCCATGCTTACAGATAGCCCAAGGTCACACCCAGCCTGTCCAAACCCAGGCAGAAGACCTCAGCCAACAAGTCAACCACCCCGCCTCCAGCCATCCTTGAAACAGACTCCCTACCCACCTGCCAGTGACCATGCCAGGAAAGGACAGGGCCACCATCAGGCAAGCAAGGAGATGAAGCCCCAAGGACCAGCCTGCCCAGTGAGCTCAAGTGACATCTGAGACAGTGCAGTGGGATCCAACATCCACAGGGCACCTCTGCTTGGTCAGCCTGGCCATGGCACCAGTTCACGACACACATGAGACAAGTGAGGATCCAGGACTCCCAACAGCCCCAGACACATACAACAGGCAGCCAGCACCTCTCCACAGTGCACAGTCCAGCTGTCCCCTCACCCTCGCCTTCCTCGTCCAGGCCTTGGTCAGTTCTTCCGTCCCTGCTGGGCAGGCTGAGCCCCGCCAACAGAGACTTCAGCATCATCAGGTCGCTGTTGTCGAAGGATAGGTCGCTGTGAAGAGAGCATGGGTTCACCTTAGGAAGGGTGGGCAGGGAAGAGTAGCAGGCATGGGGAAGCCGCAGGACTGGGAAGAGGGGCAGAGAAGAGGGCCTAGGGTGAGGAGTAGTGGAGGAGGGATAGGTGAGGAACAACCGGGGGCCGGTGGGGGGCAAGCACCCCAGACAGATCCTCTTGGCTGCCCCTCCTGGCTGCAGCAGGCAGCCCTACACTGATGCACTGCCAGTCTGGACACTCACTGCAGGGGCTCTGCGTGCTTCTGCAGGAAGGCCACGGCTGCTGGTGCGCTGCAGGCCACATACTTATGGATAAACTGCACAAATTTGCTGATGAAGGGGGCCAGATGGCGGGAAGACTTCCGGTAGTTCTGCAGGGAGACAGAACTGCTCAGGGTCCTGGCAACCTTTACACGAGGTAGATTCCTCAGGCTTTCATGGCCCCCTGTGACCCCTGACTGATCACATGTGGTGACTATGGGGCACAAAGCCAGGCTAACTGGGCCTGGTTTTCTTTTTTGAAATGGTCAGAGAGTCCAAACTGGTCCATATAGAGCCTCACTATATAGCCAATGCTGGTCTAGAACTTGCAATCTTCCTGCCTCAGCCTCCCAAGTGCTGTGATTACAAGCGTGTGCGACAGCTGGCTGACTTGACTTTTGTCCCTGTAATCTCAGCACAGACACACAGAGACCTAAGTGGGCATATGATAAACAACACTATCACAGGCTCATAACAGCATAACGATACCCAAAGGGGCCGGCACCAAGAGCCTAGAATGTGGGGTTCCCCAGGCAAGATGTTGGGGGCCTTTCAGATGGAGCTGATCCCCATACAGTGGAGGCAGTGGCCTGGCTTTGGCCCTGTATTAAGGGCTGGGCTCTCCTGTGGGAGCAAGGCAAGGGACTACCAGCCTGGTCAGGAAGGATCACACCTGGCTGGTAGGCCAAGGGAACAGAAGGGGGTCAAGCCAAGCTGACAGGGAGCAGAGGAGGATGTTGGGGCTGAAGGTGGGGAGAGCCTGCCCAGCACCCACCAGGAGCAGGCGGATAAAGGAGAGCAGGCAGTCCCACAGCGCCCCCTGGTGCTCGCTCTGGAAGACGCGAGGCTGCAGCAGCTCCAGAATGCCCAGCACGTGTAGGAAGAAGGCCAGGTGGTTCTGCTGCCTGAACTCCTGGAAGTTCAGATGCGTGCGTCCGTGCAGGAGGGCCGCAATCATGGGCAGATGCCTGGGGCAAACAGAGGATGCCTGTGGTCACACTTTCCCACCAGACACCCACCACCCACCCACAGCTATGACACATACCGCAACAGCAGGATGGGGTGGGCCACAGCCAGCTTCCGACACGCCATGTTGGCATCAGTCACTCGGCTCTCGGAGGACCGGGAGTCGCTGGTGTCCGCCAGCAGCGTGATGAAGCGATGGATGAGCCCATCCAACTGCGGGGTGGGGATGCATATGAACACAGGTCCACACACCCATCTGAGCCCTTCTGCCCCACTCAGAGCCCTGGACATCGAGCAGCAACAGAAGGAAGAGGGACAATCCATGCACTCAGTGGAACGACCTATAGTACATGCCATAGGCAGGAGCTCATGTGGCCCCCACAAGGTCTGGTAGAGCTGGCCAGGATGGGCGGGAGAGAGGGAAGAGGGCTCAGGGATATTCGGGGGGAGGTGGGGGAGGGGACACTCCCTTCCCAATTGCAGTCACATCCTCACGTTGCTCATGTGTCACACAACACGTGTGCAAACTCATGTCCATCCATCACATAAGCAAAGGTGGTAGGGTAGCAGAAAGCACCTCTCTGTACCCTAGGGGGTCCTCAAGAGTATTTCACAGCAAGACCCCAGGGTCCTGGGAGGTGTGCTCCAGATAGCTGTCTTCTCCCAAGAACCCCTCGAGCTACACGGATGTACCACACACAGCACACAGGGTCCACCATGCACAGGCCCCATGGCATGCAGGGTCCCCACTGAACACAGCACGCCTCACCTTGCAGATGCTGCTGCTGGTGGCACCTTCACTGTGCAGCAGGACCTCAGGCACCGGCACCCGCAGCTCCGGCCGCTGCAAGTAAAGTTGAAGCAGCAGGTCTCGGCATCGTTGGCCCAGCACACTGGAAGAGTAGAAGGCCCAGGTCACCGGGGTGGATGTGGCCAGGGAAGGGGCGCAAGCTGATGGAGCCATTCCGAAGTGAGGGCAGATTCATCCACCACAAGGGCTCAGGCCCAGGCACCTGTCCCCCCACTGCTGGATGCAGTCAGTCAGGTACTCCGTCACTTTTCCAATGCTCTCATCGTTGCCATGGCAGCAGCTGAGCAGCAGGGGCAGCCGGGCCTGGATGAGGGTGCATGCTGCGCTGTTCCCGTCCTGGCTCCTGGTCTCTGCCTCGGACAGAATTAGCTCCACCAGGCTGAGAAGCTCTGGGCCCTGGACATGGAGCACCAGCTCCTCCCGCCGTTTCTGCAATCAGTTACTGCCCATCAGCCCCATGATGCACAGTCACTACCCACAGGGCCAGGCCACCCTTCTGAGACTTGCCTGTGGGGTGCGCTGGTCCCGGCCCTGCCAGATCCGGGGCACATGGATGCAGGCCCAGAGGAAGTCTAGGGAAGCGGAAGGGTCGAGCCTGGGAAGGAAGAGGCAGGTCTCTGAGCATAGAGTACCAGAACCAGGATGAGCTTCCTGGGAAGAGGCCTCTGTGGAAGGCCACTACTGTCCTTCTGAGGGGTCCTTGGTCAGACATGATGCTCAGATGACAGAGTCTTTTGATCCACATCCTACTGGGTCCCGTATCTGTGAGCTAGGTGTCTGACAGACCCCCACAGAGGGAACTGGAGCACCAGCCCTGCCTACACTATGGGCTAGTCACAGACAAAGGACCATGAGGCAGGATGCTGGCTTCTCACACTCCCTCAGTCTGGATGCCATGGCATGGACATAAACCAGACTCTGCACAGGCAGAGAACTGTCAAGAAGAACGAAGGGGCTGGACTGGCCATACCCTGGTAAGCCAGTGAGACACGCTGACCCTGCAGGAAGGGCATGCAGGTGTCCTGGGGCACCAAACACACCAGTTGCCTAAGAAGGTGCAGCCCTGAAGTAAAGTACAGGGATCCCCACAGAAGTCATGGGGTTAAGATCAGAGGGATGGAACCCACTGTTGTGGCTGCCTTAGAACACAGACCATGGCCCCAGTGCAAGACACACTCCACGGCTCACAGGCAGCTGCACACAAGCCAAGGGGTTGCTGGGGTTGGGGTGGGCCTCACCTCTGCTCTCGGCTCTTGCCCAGTAGGACCCGGATACAGCGGTGCAGTGTGGACCAGCTAGCCTGGTGCGTGAGGAGGGCCAGGAGGTAAGGACGGAAGGACAGCACCTGGGCACCTGAGTGACCTTTGCCCTGGAGAAGAAGAGGCCAGAATGGTCTCAACTAGGCCTGGGAACCAGCAGGTCTGATGGATCAAGTTAGCTGACCATGTTCTGGCTGGGGGTGGGTATCACTCAGGAAGCAGCAGCACAAGACCTGGGACCTAGATACCTGCTCTAGACCTTCACTGTCCCCTCATTTCCCCATGCAGGGCAGCGACCTGGGTTCTATCCATTCTCCCTGGAGGGCCCATCTTCCCCTGGGCTTAAATGACAACAGTGGGCGCTCCCCCCTTCCCTTCCTCTGACAGACCTGGTTCCTTAGACCACAGGATCTGGTGGGACTGTCCTACTCCCACCTCAGGCCCAGTCCCAGCAGTCCCAGATGTGGCTGCTATGGTTGGCCCAAGTGGACACACAAGGCGAGCCAGGCCTGGCTAAGCCCACCATTTCATTCTTCTCGGGGCTAAAAGACATGGAGCCCGGAGTGGCAGCACTGCTGGAGGGCCCACAGGCATGTCCCTGTCACCTTTCGTCGTGAGAAGAGCAGCTTCCGCTGCAGGTCAGGGCAGCTGCTGACCACCTCGGGATCCAGTGTCTCCAACCAATCCACAAGCAGCCCTGATGTGGGTCCCATATGTGTGGCCTCCGTGCTGTGGAAGAGAAGGGTCAGAGCAGGGCTCAGCCTGCAGGGCTGCCCTCCCTCCTGCTGGCCGCATTCCCACTCACCTGGCACCCTCCTTGTCCTGCTTGCCGGGACCTGGGGCCTCCTCCTCCTGCAGCAGCAAGGAGCTCACCACCACAATGGGCCCAGAGGCTGAGCTCAGGGAGGTGGCATCCACAGTGGCTGAGAAGAGTGCCGTCAGCAGCTCTTCCAGGTGTGGGGAACGCACCTCGATGAGCCCCCGGAGGACTGCGGGGACAGGAGATAGGTTGAGGGGAGTTGGACAAGACACGTCAATGACTGGGCTCCCCAGGGCAGGAACACCTGACCTCAAGAGGTCCTGCATGGGCACTGGGGACAGGGGACAGTGCTGGGCTGGGCAGTACCTTTGCTTATGAGCTCAGGCTCCACAGTGCACTTCTCCCCAGACCTCAAGGTGGCGATGACGGCCCGCACGGTGGAGCTGACCACTTCCAGGTCATGGCTGAAGTTCAGGGCCTCGGCCAGGTGCAGAAGCCCACTGCGCACTGCCGGCAGGGGAGAATCACCGACATGGCTCTGGTTTGCCCACACATTCACAGCCTGCACCTCTGCTTACAACAATTGTTCTTCAAGGGGCCCCACACAATGCTCCCCATGGCTTGGGCCCACCACACGGACACCAACCAGTCCCCTCCCACCTGTCACCCAGTGCATTAGCTCACCATCGCTGATCCTGCGTCTTGCCGAGTACCGGGTGGCAAACAGCTTGAGTTGGGCCTGCAGGGGCCCGTCCTCCACAGCAGGGCTATCCAGCCACTGCAAGATCTGCATGAGTACTTTGAGGAACAGTGAGGAAAGGCTGGTGTCCTGGGGCACAGCACGCTGTGGGGACAGCCAATCACACGTGGACACGCTAGCACAGGACTGTGACAGCCTTGCCTAGGAAGCGGTCTGCAGCCCAGAATCCAAAGCCCAGGGCTGGAACCAAGGCCTGACATCTTCCCCCTTATGGACTCAAAACAGTCTGGCCTCTCACGTGCCAGGATGACCATAAAGGGGCTTTATAGCCCCCAGTTGGAGAGGTGCCTGCTGCTGGCAACTTATTTCACATGGTCCCAGGGAAAGAAGGAAACACATACACATACACATACACACACACACACACACACACACACACACACACAAAATGAGTGTACAGACTGGACAGACGCAGCAAGATCATGAAGGGGACAGGGATGGGAGGGAACTCACTCTCTCTTGTTCACCATCCTCTGTCTCATAGTCCCAGGGAGAGAAAGAAACACACACACATACACACACACACACACACACACACACACACACACACACACACAAAATGAGTGTACAGACTGGACAGACGCAGCAAGATCATGAAGGGGACAGGGATGGGAGGGAACTCACTCTCTCTTGTTCACCATCCTCTGCCATGGGGCAGCTGGCTTTCTGCACATAAGACCTGGGACTCCAGGCCCACTGACAGTAGCCTCATGGTAGCTTTGGAAGATGACCACAGCCTTCTGTGCCAGGCAGAGTCCACAAGTCCTGGACCACCAGTGCCACCCACTGCCCTTCCCTCCCCCAAGCTCCTTGGGTGCCAGGGTACCTGGTACTGGTACAGTTGACGCATCAAGGGGCAGGACAGGAAATGGCTGTGGTGCATAGCCAGAGCTAGGGTGCCACCATGTGGGGAGTTCAGCAGGGTGGCCATGGCCTGCAGGAGGCGCACTGTGATGCCCGGCACCTCAGGGTTCCCCTGGAGGACACAGGCCAGCTCCTGACCCAGGGCTTGTTGCAGTGCCAGGGCAAGGGGGCGTGGGCTGGAGTTCTGCCACCGTGGTTCGGGGCTCAATGGGAAGATCTGGAACGGCATAGAGAGTGTCAGGAGAATTGCAGGGGCCCTTGTGGCTCCCATGGTGAGGCTGAGCCCCTTATCAGGTTTGATTTTGGCTCAACTGCATGGAGTAGGGGCCCTGGGTTCTGTGCTACAGAGTGGTAAGGGACTCTAAAACCCATGGAGCTGCCCCGGAGGACAGAAGTGCCCAGAGACCGCAAGCCTTGCATGGGACCCAGCACTGGCAGATCTCGGAATGTGGGTGTGAGCACAAGAGAAGTGTGTACCGCTAGCTGGAACAATGCCACACAAAGGAGAGAGGGCACAACACAGGGTGCTGCTGTAGGGTCCTCACACTGAGGCCTGGTACCTGCAGGAAGATGCCAGCCAAGTCATCCTCTGGGCTGAGCACTGGGACCTGTGTCCCAGCCCGAGCTCTACCCTGGCCCGGTGGGGGTTCAGGGCTACTTTTTGGCTTGGGAGCTTCTGTGCTGTCTGTAGAAAAACAGAAGTGTGTGGCCTCAGAACTCCTGAGCAGCTCCAGTCCTGTCCTGTGGGATACTGTGACCACCAGCTCCTGCCCGGTCCTGTGGGATACTGTGACCACCAGCTCCCGCCCGGTCCTGTGGGGTACTGTGACCACCAGCTCCCACCCAGTCCTGTGGGGTACTGTGCCCAGAAAGCAGCTGGGTCTTGGACCCAAAGGAAGTGCAGATGAGAAAGAAGAGCCTCACTGGCTGGAGGCTGGGAGCAGCACAACTTGGACTGTGATGTATGTGGGGAGGGCCATACCTCGCCGGGGTGGCAGCGAGGCCGTGAGTAGCGAGTGGAAGGTCTGTCCTCCGGAAGCTCCTCTCTCATGCTGTACCTCAACCAGGTGGGCCATGTAATCTGCAAAGCAGCAGACATTGGGCATCTGCAGAGCTAGCCAGCCTTGCCACAGAGTACAGGGCTGGGGCCTCTCATACCATGCCAGCAAGCTACTTTAAGATTGTAGAAGCCAAGCTACAGGAACCCTAGCAGGGGGCCCAGGGCTACCACCAGCCTCAAAACCAGTTGTGATGGGGGCCCAGGGCAATACAGCCTCAGGGCTCAGGGCTCCAGCACTCACAAGAGTGCTGTGCATGCCCAACTGACCCGTTAGCTACTAGCCTGGCTCCACAGGGCCTGGTGGGCATGGGGTGCTGCCAGGCTCGTGGCCCCCTTACTCTTGTCCATGATGTTCTGCTCCAGCGTCTGAGGGTCCTGGGCCACCGCCTGGTCCAGGTACTGCAGCAGCTTGCTCATGCTGGACACAGGGATGCCAAAAGACTGCACAAAGAGCAGCAGCTGCTGGGGCTCCAGGTCCTGCAAAGCTGTGGGCGAGACATGCTCAGCCCCTGCTGGGCCACCCCACACCCACCCAAAACCCCACCACACCTGCCCAGCAAAGGTGGCCCTCAGATACAGAAGCACAGGACCTGGTACCACCACCCCCCAGTCACATGGAGGTTGATGTGATGTCATCAACTGCTCCCACAGCTGACAGGAGTCCAAACTCCTTAGCATGTCCCTTACCAGGCTTCCCAAGCTCACCCTGTCTTTCATCATCAAAGTCCCTTTCCCTGCCAGGGAGCCAGGCTGAGGACCCAAACTGAGCGCATGTTGTCTGGCCCCTGCTGGGCCCCTCCTGCGCTTGGTGCACCTTCCTTGTGGCCCACATATCCTCCAGGGCCCAAGTCAGAAGCCCCACACCTTCCCTGTGCCTGCCAAGGCCCAGACTATTATCTTCATTTCATATAATTTCATTTCTTTCCCAGGCCTCATCTCTGAGCCCTGAGGCACAGCTGGAGATGGCTCAGTGGCTCAGGCTCCTATAGTAGGTATGAGGCTGGGCCACCACCAAAACCTAAGTCCAGCCTGCCCGTACCAGCATCCACCAGTCGAGGGACCTCGGAGCGGATCATCCGCAGCTTCAGCCAGTCTGGCAGTAGCAGCGCCTCCTCAGAGGTGTCCACCAGGAAGGCCGTGGGCAGCGGCTTCTTCTCTGGAAACCAGATATCCAGTAGCTCGTGGAACTCACTGTCACCAGCTTCAGGGAAGACACAGAGGGGCAGCTGTGTCATCTGAGGAGCCATGACCACAGGAAGGACCACAAGTCGAGGCTGGGGGCCCACAGAACACCCAGGGCAGTGATCCCTTCACTGGGGAAATAGACTCTGAGGCACTGAGAAGGTTCAAACACAGGTGATGACTGAGGTCTCACCTCAGGTCACCCTGCTGTTGCACGACAGCCAGTAGCACGCTGGGTTTGGGGGAACAAACATGCCCCATTGCCCAAGGTCATCCACATGTGGGGACTTGTGTGATCACCAGAGCCTCAGCACAGGTGCCTGGCCCTGAAGCTTCCTTGACCTCTGGCTCCACAGAGCCAACCGGCTAAGATGGCGTGAGGCCAGTGTTTCCCACTGCCATTCCCTAGGACATGGTGGACACACACTGGGATGAACTCTTCTACCTTACTGTAGCAGCAGAGCCCACCCAAACACCTCAGTTCCCAGCCAGGGCATCCAGTGTTCTCTCCTCTCACATAGATGCAACTGGGTAGCTAGTGGAGGAAGCTGCTACAGTGACCAGGACAAGGGGAAAGGTTGCTGGCCAGAAGGGTCTCAGCAGCTTGGGGTCATCAGGCTCTGGAATAGCCAGAGTCCTCAGGCCAACCCACAGGCCCATGGGGAGGATGCAGGCTCAGCTATCAGGATAGAAAACTGCCTGTTGTGGTGGTGTGTGGCTTGGGACTGGAACTCAGACAACTAGGCCCTCACTCTCAATGAGGTCCTACACATCCAGAACCTCAGTGTGGGCACAAAATACTTAATAGAACAAGCAAGCAGGAACATTCTCCCTGCACTCAGCAGAGGCTGGGGTGTGATGGAGAAGGGTTCACACAGAGCTCTTCCCAGACTTAACTCCTGGGTGTGAGCAAAACAAGAAAAGTCCAGGACAGATTGCTCACCCCGGGGAGGGCCCAGTGTCAGCAGGATGACCATGGCATGGACCACAAGGATGTGCATGGTGGCTGTCTCCCCACTGGTCCAGCGCAGGAACACCTGGTCCTGAGACTCAGACTGAAAGAACACAGGACAGGCACCAGCTGGCTTAGAGGGTGGGGCTGACTATGGTTCTGACAGTGTACTCCTCACCCTGCTACAGAGCCCCTCATCTGGCCATAGATCTCCTCAGTCCCCTTCAGAACTCCCCTCACCCCTTATCCAGCTGTGAAGCCCCTGTCCCACTGGCCAGGCTACCCTTGGCCCTCACCCAGCTGTAGACTTCCTCTCCCTCTTTGCTCTTGCGCATGCGCCGCACGTAGTGGGAGAAGACAGACAGCAGGGCGCTGAGCACAGCATCGGAGGCTGTGCTGCAGGAAGCCTTGGAGAAGAGGTGCGCCATGATGGTAGAGCGCTCTACAACCAGTCGGGCCACATCCTGGGCAGGGGGACAAGGGCCATCAGAGAGTCCAGGGACTTTGGATGAGTGACCCGCCTGCCTGTGCACCAATCCAACCACCAGTCACCATGTTGGTGACGCTGAGCCAATTATCCCTGCCATAATCCTCTCACCAGGGCCAGGTCGCTGTGTGGACCCTGCTCCTCCACTGGTGTGTGCTGGGACAGGTAGATGAGGTAAGCGCTGATGGTCTGGGGGTCAGTCTCCATGTGGATGGCCTGAGGAGGCAGGTGGCTGGACATCTGAGATGGATCTTGGGACAGTGTACAACCTCCCTGCCCTCCCAGGCTGGCCTCGCCCACTCCGCACCTGCTGCAGCGCCAGGGCCGTGGTGGTCCTCACACTGTCGAACAGGGGCAGCTTGGGCAGGTCCCGCAGCAACCACTGGTAGCCCTGCAGCGCGTCTGCCTCCCCCGTGTCCTCCTCCATGGGGGGCTCCTTCTCCTCCTTGTCACGCAGGCCACCTTCCGACAAGACCAGTGACAAGCCCTGCAGGCACATACGTACACAGGGCTCAGCCCACCTGCCCTAGCACATGGTGAATACTTCTTACTCCCAGGAGCACACAGGTCCCTCAAACCCCACACAGAGAACGCAGCAGTTCCCAGGACAGGAAGTCATCTGGTCCTATAAACAAAAGGAAAAAAGCGGTACAAGCCGAGTGCGGCAAATGTCATCTTTTGTTTTTTGAGAAAGGGTCTTACTCCATAGCCCAGGCTTGTCTCAAACTCATCACATAGCCCGGGCTGGCCTGGAATCTGCGGTCTTCCTGCCTTGAACTCCTGGGTGCTAGAATTACTGGAATTACCCATCACACCCAGCTCAAAATACTTGTTCAAAGCTTTTTTGGGGGCGGTCCTAGAGATGTAAAGGAGAGCCTGAGTCCTGGTGCCCTGCTCAATACCTTTCCAGATACAGCAAAATGTAGTTTGTGGTGGAGCCCCTGCCTAGAATCCCCCATCGAGGGGCTGGGGTGTGGCTCAGTGGTAGAGCACCTGCCTAGAATCCCCCAGTGAGGGGTTGGGGGTGTCGCTTAATGGTGGAGTGCTTACCTATCATGTGTGAGACTCGGTTAATCCCTAGGACCACACCACACACACTCACACACTCCCTGTGCGCGCATGCGCACACACACACACACACAGTCACCTGGCCTGGCCATACTCACCTTCATGGCCAGCACCCGGGAGGCCACCTGTGAGGAGCCCAGGCGCCGCAGGAAGTAGTCAAGCACCTCACACGTGGTCTGCTCATCAGCCTTTGGGCCCAGCAGCAAGTCCTGCAGGCGGCCCAGTAGTTGCCGCTGTTTCTGCTGCCTCTGTAGGAGAGGGACTCTCAGGGAACCTGGGCACTGTCAGGGTGGACCTGGCAGGGTGAGCAGGTAGACACCAATACCTGCCGCTTCTTGGCCTTCTGCTCCCGGCTCTCCCCTTCATCGTCCTCCTCCCCCGAGGCGGTGGCATCAGCAGCGTCATGCAGCAGGAACTCACACAGGCACTGCACTGGCAGCACATCCAGAGAACCCTCGCTGGACTGCACCAGGTCGGCCAGCCAGGGCATGGACTGTGAAGAGGCCTGCGTGGGTGACAGGGAGACCAAACTTAGTATAGGAGGCCTAGCCCTATGCTCTGTTCCCTTTTGCATGCAGGTGCTCAAGTGTACCCTATGCAGGGCTAAGTGACCTAAGCAGTCAGCATGCACTGCTGAACTACCCAATGTGGTGGCATCATCAGCCTGGATGGGCATGACAGTTACCACGCATCTCTGGATGGCTCTGGAATCTTCTGGACCCACCCTGCTCTCCACCCCTCCCACGGCGGGGTTCACCTGGCGCTGGATGATGTGCAGGAGGAAGTCGGGGTTGCGGCTGCGGCACAGCAAGTGCCCAAGGCGCAGTGACTGGTTGAGGGCTTTCACCTGGTCCAGGATGTGAGGAGGTGGCCTCCGTGGGGGCCCTCTGTGGGTCATGGGGGCACAAGCATCAGAAGGCCACATGCACAGCACCAAGTAGCAAGTGGCGGAACGCACCCGCCCTGTCCAGCCACACTGCAGTTCACACTAAAGCTGGGCCCAGCACCTGAGGCCTAACTGCAGAGACCTACACCACGCTGGGACATCGTGGACAGCTCAAGGTCAATTCAGCCTAACTCCCCACCACCGTGCACTCACACTTAAGGCTGGGGCAGGGTGGGAGGCATACTAGGTTAAGTTAGAGTCAGGGTTAGTGTACTGGGGGGTCCAGCAGGTCAGCCGCGACAGGAGGGTGAGTGTTAGGGTTTTCGTACTGGGGTTCCAGGCTGGTCAGCTGTGACAAGAGAAGGCTGCTGCTCTCAGTGATGGTCTGCTTGGTTGAAGCAGCGGCCAAGTGGCCTTCAAAGGCCAGGATCTCCTGCTTTTCCCGCTGGGAGACCTGCAGCTCTCGGTTGATCATCTCTGTCCGAGTTTCCTCATCAGTCAGTGTGCATGGTGGGTACGAGTAGTTACTGGGGACCAAACACATGGGTCTGGTACCTGCCCCTGCACAGTGGCACCCAGTACTTGATGCTGAGGATCAGGCACATGAAGCTGTAGCCATCAGGAGCACCACTGAGCATGGGGCCAGTGATAAGGCCATCCAGCTGAGCCCCAGCAGCCACAGGCTCCAGGACATGGCCACTCCACATCTGTGACAGCCACCTTCCACCTGGAGCCTAGCCAGCATTGGACTCAGGGTCCTACAGGACACCCACTCTATCACGCCACGGGACACATATCAAGCCACATGGGACCTCTGTCCATAATGATGGCGACAAACAGAGGCACATACAGGCAGAGACCCTGACATCTGCCCTCCTTCACATGCTCCACAGCTGTCTCCTTGAGGAGCCCCTTTCACAGTGCTGTCCCCAACATTCTGTGTGAAGCCTAGTCCTCAGTCACCTGGAGCCCATGTCTCCCAGACAAAGGCCACACATCTGTGGTCCCAACATCATAGCCACACCAGTCCCCAAAATCAAAGATACACACACCTAGTCCCCAATTATCATAGCCACACATAAGACTGGTGCCCACAATGTCATGACTTCAGGCTGTGAATAAGGCCATTGCACTCTGTGTGGTATGGCAGGGCTGGACCCATCTCAACAGCACATGTTGCCCTGATACACACAGACTTCTATGCAAAAGCAGGAAGGTACTGAGCTGTGGACCCAGAGCCCTCCTCCATTAGCTGTGCTGACCACTGCACAGGTCACTATGGACCTGCTGAGGTCACGTGTGGTCTGGACCCACCTCCATTGTGTTCCCACCCCTCTGCCTGAGCTGTTCCCTCCCCAGTCCACAGTGCGGGAGCTGCCCAGCATGTGCCCACAGGCTCTGCCACCCTTCCTGTGAGCTCCCACCACGCGATGTAGACCCAGACCCATGCTGCCCAGCCCCAGGAAGGAGTGGAGACCAATGGCTTGGCCTCAGAAACCATGCCCATGGGGAAGTAAACAGCAGGGAGGCAGCACACATGCGCAACAGAGGCACTGCTCCTCCTACAGCCCGCCCTGGGCTTACTTGGTCATCACCATCTCCATGAGCATCTTCAGGGTGGGGTACTCCTCCCATGCAGCCAGGCCTAGGGAAGGAGAGAGGGGCTAGCCATGGCATTCTTACCAGCCTCCCCATACCCCGGCTGGCCCCTTGCTAGGCTCTAGCCCATGACCTATCTATCTCTGTGGCCAGGACAGCTCACCAATGTTCTCTGGGTTGAATGCAGCAACAACCAGCAGCAGAGGCCAGGCCTTCCAGTAGAGGGTGGAGATGGCGAGGTTCGGGGGCTGATACCTGAAAGGCAGGGGCGTTACTGCCAGGCCGGGCAGTGACAACATGGCAGACAGCCTGACTGATCAAATCAGCCACCACCGTGGACTATGGGATTGATGGTGGCACCTCAAGATCTCCCCTTCCAGGATTCTACCCTCCAGCAACAGCTGTCCATGCCATCAAGAGGTGCACATACCACATGCCTCTGCTGAACCCATGGCAGGCTTCCTGTAAAGCAAGAGCCAGTCTCCCAGTGGCTCTGTACCCTGGGCCACTCGTGCCCTTACAGCTTCCCACATAGAAACACGGTATGCAAGATAAAAAATGCTCAAGATGCCACTTGTCATTTATTCTTTATCCTAGGAAACTAGAAAGTAAGGTGGGGTGGCTCACACCTGTCTTAGCTAGTCCAGAGGCTGAGGCAAGAGGATCTCAAGTTCAAGATCTTGCTTAGGCTACACAGCAGTTCAAGGGCAGTCTGGGCAACCTGGAGATCCTATCTCAAAAAAATAGAGGTGGTGGGCTAAAAGATGGCTCAGTGGTTAAGAGCACTGGCTGGGTTTGATTCTCAGCACCCACATGGTAGCTAACAACCGTCTGTAACTCCAGTTCCAGGGGAACTCTTCTGGCTTCCTCAGGCACTGCACACACAGGTGCACTTACATACATGCAGGCAATGCACTCATATACACAAAATAAAAACAATAAATATTCTTTTAAAATGAAAAATAAAATAGCAAGGTAAGTGATACCTGAAGGACCACTTCTGAGGCTGACCTCTGGCTTCCATACATGTGTACACACAAGCACACACATGCATGCATACATACACATTAACATGTACACACATATATATGCATATTAAAAAAAAAAAGTATGCCAAGATTAAGGCAGACAACCTGAGTTTGATTTCTCTGGGTGGAAGGAGAGAACCGACTCCCACTAGTTGTGATCTCCACATGTGCACCGTGGTATGTACACACAAGCACATGTATATAAAATAAGTTGCAAAACAGAAAAGTGTGAACAAGTTAGGGACTCCAAAGAAGTTAATGGGGAAAGACCTGCTCGTGCAGCAATAGTGGAAGAATGGCTGCCCACCTGGGAGCCAGCTCCACCTCGGCCCTGCGGATGGGCTTCCCCAAGCTGAGCCCTGGGAGTCAGCTACCCCTTGGCCTTGAGGACAGGCTTTCCTGAGCTCCCCAGGACAAGCTACTTTCTGAGCCTGGGGCTGGAGCCTTACCCAGGTGGCAGCTGGATGTTCTCAGGGTGGTGGTAGGTGCACAGGTTTAGAACTGCGTCAATCAACTGGATCCGTTCCACCTTCAGAACTTCTACATCTGAAAACCGAAGATGCCTGCGTTCCAGAGCCTCAGCGGGCAGCAGAGAGCAAGCGGGAAGACAGGTGGGGGCTTTGCTTTGGGCTGAGCATGTGTGTATGTGTTTGTGAGTATGTGTATGTACATGTGTACACAGATCTGCATGAGTGACTGGCACCATACAGCATAAGAGCAGGGGCACGAGCTGGGGAACTGAGGAGACAGGTGTTGGCACTGGTCCTGCAGGGTGGCCACACCCTTAAGAGCAGCCCAGCCTGGGTGCTGAGAGGCATTGTGAGAATCCACAGAGGATGCCAGGCATGGTGGCGTATGCCTTTAATCCCAGCACTCGGGAGGCAGAGGCAGGCAGATCTTTTTGTGTTCAAGGCTAGCCTGGTCTACAAAGCAAGTTCGAGACCAGCTGGGGCTACAGGGAGACCCTGTCTCCAAAAAAAAGAGAACCCACAGAGGGTCAGAGGGTCAGGAGTACATGTTCAAAATCATTCTACTGGCCCTAAAGAGATCAAGACACAGACTCAAGTCCCTGCTGGGATCCACCTCATGGGAATGTGAGCAAACTGTAGTCAGACAAAGGCCAGACAGCCAAGGGCACAAAGGTACCCCAAGAACCTGACTCCGGGTCCCCAGCCTCCCAGAAAACTGTTCACAGGTGCAAACGGTGTGAGATCCAGCAGGGATGGTGGCACCCTCAGCTCCTGTGGAGTAAAGGCCAGAGCCCAGCTGAGTGTCACCTAGTGAGGTGCAGAGGAGGCCCATAGCAGGGCCCCAGAGTGTTACCATCAGCCTGTATGGCTGCAGCTCGCTTCACAAGGTGGTCAGCCAGCTCCATGGCATCTGCAGGGCCAAGGGGCAGTTCACGGGACAGCCCGATGACCAGGATTCGCATCAGGGTGTCCTCCAGGATGGGTACCTCTGAGCAGAGCCGCAGGAAGAAGCTGCAAGTGGTGCTGGGAGTCAGGGATGGCAGGGACATGGCAAATCCACTGGGGTCCCCTGTGGGGCTGGGACAGTGGCTAGACATCTACCCATGGCCACTTCTCCATGGGCATGTCCCTTTAATTTAATTTAGTACACTTTGCAGGCAACATGCACCAGCTCCTATTGCCTCCTGCTGAGGCTTAGATAGCCACATGCACAGTCATGAGACAGACTGCACACACTACTGACAAGCACCTGAGACATGGCAGTGAGGGTGGCAGAGTGCTTGGGGCACAGTAGGCCAGCAGTCTCTGCAAGCTAGACTGGGTGGCAGGATCCCAGGACATGGGGAGTGACCCAGAACATAGGATTGGAGGGGACAGCAAGGCAGATAAGGGCTGCATGTGTAAAGCAGGGAGGGCAGGGTGGGTCTGAGACACGGGGAAGGGCCGTCTGGGGGCGACCCAGGTCATATGGGGACCAGGGCTCGCTAACTGCAGACACCATCGCAGGTCTGCGTAGCACTGCGCTTTGCAGGGTGGGCCCACTCCACCAGGCAGCTACAGAGTAGATGCCATAGGCATTGCTCCCTGGCCGCCCGGTCCCAGTCCACTCACTTGCGGTCGCTCTCAGGAGGCCAGTTGTCCCATTTATAGTAGGTCTCTGGCTGCTCAGTGAAAAGCACCTTGTGGAGGCTGCAGGGACAGAGCAGATGTCAGTAGGGATGTAGCTCTGCAGGGTGTCTCCACGGGGACAACCCAGACAAAAGCTGGTGATGGAAAAGTGCTTGGGGCTGCCCGACTCCTGAGCTGCCTGTCCTTGGCAGCAACCAGCAACAAGTGAGGCTGACTGAAGCTCTGTAAAGCGTGGAGACCCATATGTGGATCCTGTGAGATCCCACAGATCCCGCTGCCCTCTATCAATACTGTAGCTTTAAGGGTCTGAATCCAGCTAGTGGCCCTCAGGAGGTGATAAAGCTCCTGCCTTAAGCTGGCAGCAGGTAGGTACACTGGGAGGCTGAGGAATGACCTGGCTCTTACCAGTGTACATAGTCCTTGGGGGCGAGTTTGCTGATGGAGGGGACAACAGTGTGGAGCCACCACACGGCATCACGCTGGATGGCTGAAATCTGGTTCTGGAACGTGCGCAGCACCTCAAGGTCTGACGGGGATGAGCAGGTTCATGGATGCCTGCCAGCCTGGATAGTCCAGGCTGTCGCCATTCTGTTATGGACCCCTCCACCTCACTGTGACCCACAAATCAGGAGGATGCCCACAGAGAGTAGGCCTCAAGTCTAGACAGTCAGGCCCCAAGTCTAGACAGTCAGGCTTCAAGACCAGTCAGGCCCTGGGCCAAGAGGATCAGGCCCTGATCCAGGATAGTCAGGCCCCAAGCCTGGAGGGTCCTCTCAGCCAGATGACAGGAGGGAACTGCTGCTTCTAGGCGCCCCTCCATCTTCCCCAGTAGCCATGCTGAAGAGGCTCCCACACTCCATAGACCCCTAGGGGACAGCTCAACCTCAGGGCAGAACCAGGCCTGGCCTCTGCATCCCTGTCCAGAGACCCCAGCCCAAGAGAGTCTTACTCCTCTTTTCCCCTTTGTCCCAGGCGATGCCAGCCTCTTTCACCTGGGCTGTGATGCCCAGCATCATGGACACAGCCAGCACATCCGTGATGTGAACCACAAACCGCTCCTGTAGGCAGACAGTATGGTGGGACTGCGGTTGCCAAGGGCACAATGTCGAGAAGGGTCTGCTACAGAGAGCCCCACACTGCACAGGGCCGCATGTGTGCAGGCAAGCAGCACAGACACACTGACACACACACACACACACACACACACACACACACACACACACACACAAAAATAGCTTGGGAAACAGCCAGCAGAGACAGGTCTTGGGGTGGAGTTGGCCAGGCAAGCAGCACAGACACACTGACACACACACACACACACACACACACACACACACGCACACAGCTTGGGAAACAGCCAGCAGAGACAGGTCTTGGGGTGGAGTTGGCCAGGCTGAGCAAGGTGAGGCTACCAGGAGAAGGGTCAGAGAACAGAGCTGGACAGAACCCTCTCGAACAGCATACTGCCACCAAGGCAGACTGCCATTCTGCCACAGGGTCATGGAGATCCCCAGCCACCCAGCCTCGTTCTGTTCTGCAATAGCTCCTTATCTTTCAGGTGGTACCCCACTCATACAGACCCACTGCACGGACTCAGGGATGCCCAGTCCCTGCTCACGGCCACTCCCCAATCTTGCCAACTGCAATGTCCACATCTAGCCTGGAGTCATCAGCTCCCCAACTTGGCCAGCTCCTCCCCACCCTTCCAGGAGATGGAGTGACATGTCTTCTGGAACCCAATGCTGAGTGACCTCACACATGAATACGCATCCACTCAGCCAGCTCTGCACACAGGCCTGACATGTGGCCATCCCTGAGGAGACAGCAGAGTGTGAGTCTGTCAGGGCCAGGGATCCCCAGTGGAGGTGGTGAGTAGGGTCCCTGAGGTACCTTGAACTCCATCTCCAGGTACTGTGGCTCCTTACGCTCCTGCATGAGCCCTAGGCAGAAGGCCTGGAAGTTAATCTCGTGCTTGGTCTGCTTGATAATCTCTCGCAGCAGGGCCCGGGAGGCGCGGAGGTAGTCGTCCTTATTGGTCAGCAGGTCCTGGAATACCATGGCCAGGAACTGGGGCAGAGAGAAGCCACAGGGCACTGGGGTCAGTGGCCATCTAGGTTAGCCCGCCAGGAGAACAGCCCATGAGCTCCCCAAAGCAACCAAATGGGTGACGTGGTGTCACTGTATGAGCTCCCACAGCACATCTCAGGGGCTGCTGGTCCCAAGGGCAGTGCAGCCTCCTCTTCCAGGCTGTGAAGTCTAAGAAGGGAACTGTGCAGTATTTAACTCTCCTGACAGTCACAGAAGAAGAGCCAGTACTCTTCTAATCAGGAAAAATATTAACCAACAGACAGAGGGATGGGGGTGATGCACCAACAGACACAGGAATGAGGATGCTGCATGGAACCCCAACCTCAGACTATCCCACCCCAATCCCCAACCTCAAAGAATATCAAAGAATATAAAAAAAGCAATGATCCCCCCCAGGTCCACAACTACCCACTTTTCTCAGACCACAGAGATGGGAAGACAACCATTAGGCTGGCAGGAAGCTGGCATAGTGCCTAACTGCTGTGCTTTAGCTAAACACAATGGTGCTTTCCTAGGTCTGGGGAGATGCCAGATCTAGCACCCGGCAGCCAGGACACCAGGCCAAGGCTGGAGGGCTGTGGTTTGGAGAAAAACTCTCATCAAAGAGGCTAGGCTGGCTGTAGTGAGGAGGTTGGGCTTACAAGGATAGTTTAGAAGTTAGACACCAGCGGGACTCAGGCACAGAGCAAGAGTCTCCTCCCACACAGGACTGCCAAACCACCCAGCTTCACTTCCAAACAGGGTGACCCCTCTAGCCCAGAGGCTGAGCTGGCCCAAGTGCTGAGCATCCCCACCTTGGGTGCCAGCTCAGAGCTGTGCTGCAGCACTGTGTAGAGGATCTGCATGTTGTTGGGGTTTCGCGCATTGGAGAGCTCATTGAAAATCACAAACTTGATGGTAGTGCCCAGATTGTCCTTGTGGGCGTTCAGCAGCTCCCTGGATGAGACCCAAGCATGTGGGGAGGGGACTCAGGCAGGTCAACCCCAGCCACCTGCTGGCCTGTCGCATGGCCACCATCCCCAACCACCTGCTGACCTGATGCAGAGCATGTAATGGTTGAGGAGGACCTTGGGCTTGAGGCGGATCTTGATCAGGTGGGAGATGGCATCCATGTCCTCTGGGCCATGTGAGTTGCAGTTCATGCACACAGACATCAGCAGGTCCTGGGCTGGCCTGGTGAGCTGCAGAGAGGCCAGAAAAACAGTCAACCACATCAGCGGGACCCCCCAGGAAAGCCCTCAGGAGCTCTGCCCCTTGTGCTTCCCACCGTGGCAACGCACCTTGGGGTTCTGCAGCCACATCTCCAGTCGCTGCACAGCCAGCAATCGCACCTCCTTGTAGCCACAGGTGGCGGTGAGCAGCCTCAACAGGTTCCTGGATACATTATCGATGGGCTGGCGCCGGTTCAGCTGGTCACGCAGCATGTCCAGGACATACTCCTCCACACTCTCTGTGAGATCATCGTACCTAGGCCAGAGGGGGGAAGGCGGCCAGGAAGGATGCTGTCCCTGGCGCCCTTCCACGGACCACCCCAGGCTGGGGCTATCTGACCACCTACCTTGGCATGAGCTGGCTCTCCTGCTCAGGGCTCAGCTTCTCCTCAGCAATCAGCAGCTCTGTCTGGCTGTCCTCTTCCTCTGTGAGCGAGGGATGGGGACTGCTGCCTGCAGGGACAGTGGGAGCCCATGGGTGTTTCCCAGGGCTGTGGAGGGCCATGCCCCACCCCCGAGTTCCCCAACTCTTACCTGCACCGAGGTCACCCCCGCTGCGTGCTCCCTCCCCCTGCAGCAGCACACTCTTGGGTGGCATCTTGGTGTTGAAGGCTGTCTGGATGTTGTCCACAAAAGTCCGGCAGTGAGGGCTGTCCACCCAGATCCGCTCGCCCAGTGAGTCCTCGATGTATACCTGCAGTGAACCACATGTTCAGGCCCTGCCTGATGCTGGTCAGCTGCCCTAAGGAGGTGTGTCCAGGAGGCCCTCACCAACCCATGCAAGAAGGAGAGCACATGGGGCTCCATCTGCCTGTCCCCTGTATAGTCTCCAGCACCCTCCCTTCCCATGGTGCTCTGCTCCCTGAGGCCCTGGAGCAACGACTTACCTTCACAAAGATCTCGGGCCAGTTCTCATCCTCCTCATAAGCAGCCAT
This sequence comes from Nannospalax galili, assembly GCF_000622305.1. Taxonomy (NCBI): domain Eukaryota; kingdom Metazoa; phylum Chordata; class Mammalia; order Rodentia; family Spalacidae; genus Nannospalax; species Nannospalax galili. The sequence goes on along the minus strand of NW_008354274.1, from coordinate 4,247,840 downwards.
GAGGAGGTTGCAGGCCAACACAGACACCAGGCTGTTCCCTTTAGCCTTGAAGTTGACAGATGCGTCCCGCCGCAAGAGGCTGCACAGGGCCTGTAGGGAAAGCATGTTCACAGGTACTCACAGTGCCAGGTCCAGGGAGGCCAAGAACATGGAACCTCAGTCGCTAGCCTCACCTCGATGACACCCTCTGTGGCAAAGATGTTGGGCTTGATCTTGGCCAGATACATGAGGCTCAGATAGAGTGTGCTGTCCGGCTTGGCCCGCGTCACCTTCAGCTGCTTCACTGCCCCACACAGCACTCCCTCGATCCTGTCATCATTGCCCTCCAGCTCGGCAGCTTCAATCTCATCCAGCAGCACTGTGGGCAGAACTGACCATATGGGAGGCTTGGGTTAGAGCAGGAATGGGAATACAGGTCACCCCCAAGTCATAAGGATAGGCCAACCACTGCATGCACCTCGGGTGTGTCTCATCAGCATCCAGAGGCTCTGAGCTCAGAAACCACATACCCCAGACCCTCTGTGCCTTTTTTCCCCCGCTGGTACTATTTTTGTTGTTGTTGTTTGTTGCTTGTTTTTAATTTTATGTGTATGAGTGTTTTGCCTGCATGTATATAAGCACACCTGTGCCATGCAATGCAAATGGAGGCCAAAACAGGGCATGGGATCCCCTGGAACTGGAGTTACAGATGGTTGTTTGCCACCATATGGGTGCTGGGAACGGAACCTGGGTCCTCTGCAAAAGCAGCCAGTGCTCTTAACCTGAGTCTTGAACCAAGGGCTTCATAAATGCTAGGCAAGTACTCTACCACTGAGCTATGCTAACTGTAACTGGGGGATTCTAGGCAGGTGCTCTACCACTGAGCCATGCTGCAGCCCCTCACTGGGGAATTCTAGGCAGGTGCTTTACAACTGTACTACATCCACAGTTCATACTTTACTTTTTACTTTGAAACAGTCTTGTTAAACTGCTGAGTCTTATTGAACTTTCCATCTTCCTGCCTTAGATTCCCAAGCAGCTGGGATTGACAGGCCTGACTCCCAGGCCTGGCTCCCTCCCCTCTGGCCTTTTCACATGACAACACAATAGCAAGGAGCAACACAGCTTAATTAAAGTCATCAGGACACTTGTCCTTTTTAGCTCCTACCCAGAAGTCATCCTAGAAAATGCTCTACGAGGAGCAGACATACAGGCATCAGTGTCTGCTACTTATGTACTATGTATTCAACAGCTGGGACAGAGGTGGTGGTTGACAGATCTATGCTATGGACATCACAGAGCCATTTGAGGTCATGAGGGGCTAGGGCTGTAGTTCACTGGAAGAGTACTTGCCTTGTATGCATGAAGCCCTAGGTTCAATCCCCAATAATGTCAAAAAGAACCACTGGAATAAGGGACAGAGAAGCAGGGGGATGTCAAACAGGCGCAGAGCTGCAAATGCCAGGTGAAACAACAGGAAGGTGGATGCAGTTATTGTTACTCTTTATTGATGTGTTTTCACCTGGGAAATGGCACTAAACTGCCCACTGTCCCTGAGGGAGAAGCAGCATGCAAAGGGTCTCCTCCCTCTTGAGGAGCATAGTAGAACTACCTGGGCGTCACACATTCAGCCGCCTCCCCCAGCAGGGCTCAGGATGGTGCTGTCACAGAGGGGAGGGCTGCAGACACCTCAAATAAGCTATAGAATGATGAGATCAGAGCACAGTGCAGGGCTAAGAGGCATGGATATACTCAATGGCCAGACAGGATGAGGAGAGCCCAGAGCCCAGAGTCGGGGTGGGAAGCACACCTGCACATGATGTCCAGAGAGCAAGCCCACAGTGAGCCAAGCACCCTGCTGACACAGCTCATCACACCCATTCCCACAGAGGATCCCAGTGGGCAGACAGTAGCACAGTATGAGGCCTGGAGGGAGCCATGTCAGATACCAGGTGGATGGACAGGAAGAGGGAAGCTCTGTGGGAAGTCCAAAGTCTGACTTTACCTTCAATGGGCACCACAGACGGCTCTTTAATGGAGGGAGAAATGGCTCGTTTCTCTGCAACTGCAGCCTCGGCCAGACGCCCCAGGGCGCTCAGTGGGGGAGTGGAGGAGAGTTTGGGACGCTTGGTGAGGCCAGTCAGCGCTGAGGCCCCAGACAGGGAGGCCGTAGCATCTCTCTTGCGCTCGGAGGGCAGGCCGGAAGGGGCTGGCTTCAACAGGGTGGATGCTGTTTTTGACTCACTGGTCTGACCCTTCGAGCCCAGAGCAATAAAATCCCCAGGGGGAGGGTGCCCTGCAAAGAGGAGGAAAAAAATACACTCTTTCAAAGCTCCCAAGGTGGAAAAGCTTGACTCTAATTCCTGCCTCAAAGGGGATTAACAAGGCTCAGAAGAGGCAAGAGTCAAGTGTGAGATCACTCAGCAAGTTCCTAGGAGAGCCAGGACTGACCCAGCGCTCACTATAAACCAAGGCATCTCTAACTAACAAGTACTAGTCTACTTAAACCTTATTGAGTCTCTACAACAGGTGCGTGACCCTCACTTTACAGGTAAGGAAGAGACAGAGCGGTCAGGCAATTTGCCCAGTGTCACACAGTGAGCAAGCAGCAACTCCAGAACCTTAGTCCAGATCATTCAACCCCAGGGTTTAGCCCAGGTTGCCATGTTCTTCCCAGCTGCTCATCAGGAACCCCTGGGGTGACTGCGACCTGCAGGAGCCCTGGGCTGGGGAACCCCTATCTTGCAGAAGCCCCTGAGTGACGGAGTCCTGCAGCAGCCCTGGGTGACCCTGTCCTGCAGGGGCCCCTTCACTGACCATGTCCTGCAGTATCTGAGCGACTCTGCCCTGCAGGAACCTCTTCTGACTGTGCCCCTGGTGACCCGTTCCTGCATAAGCCCCCTTCACTGACTGTGTCCTGCATGAGTCCCTTCACTGACTAGGCCCTGCATGAGCCCATTCACTGACGCTGCCCTGCAGGAGCCCCTGGTGACCATGCCCTGCAGAGGACGCACCTGAAGGCTTCGTGGCCGCGCTAGGCCTGCGCACGGTGGTGGGCTTGGCTCGGTTCATCCTGCCCGCGGCCCTCGCGCCCCTCGTCGCCGCGCCGTCACCTGGGAGGAGGCGGCGGGAGTCACTCGCTCGCTCAGTCATTCATCCCTCGCGCCGAGGCCGTGGGCGGAAAGCCCAGGGCCGCCCGTCGAGGGCGCGGAGCGGGGCAGAGTGCTGCGCACGCGCGGTGGCGCGTGGAGCCGCTGTCACGGCGGAGACGGGCGCTAGGGTCTGCAGACCACTCACCTCCCGCGCATCACCCGGGAACCCGCCGCCCGGCCGCCCCGAAAGTGGGGACTGGTTTGTGTGCGCTCGGAGAGCTGATTTCCGCACTAACCGGAAGTAAAATAACCCCGAAAGAGCAGAAGCGGCAAGAGAGTCCCACGGCGCATGCGCAGAGCTTGCACCGCCCTCTGGCGGCGTGAGGCTGCATTTGCGGGTCGCTTAGTGTTAGGCCTCCTTTTGCAGGGGACATTGACGTTAAGTGATGTGCTCAAGGACTCAGCTGGGGAATCAGAATCCTGCTTTCCCACTGATCCATCAATGACAAGATCTGAGGTTAGCGATGCTGAAAGCCTCTGCAGTGACCGCTAGATTTGACCTAATCAGCCTCCTACCCCCACAGCAGTCCCAAGATCGGACCAGGGTTTCTCCCTAGTGCCAAATGTCGGGGCCAGGAGCCCAACTGCTGGGGCAAGGGCAAAATTCCAGGTCTTTCCTTACAGACAACATGGCCCTGTGACTATCAGCTACCCCTACCCACTTTTTTTTTTAATTTTATTATTTTTATTTTATGCGTATGTGTATATTGCCTGCATGTAGATAAGTGCACATGCAATGCCCGCGGAGGTCAGAAGAGGCTGTCGGATCCCCTGGGACTGGAGTTACGGACAGTTGGTATCTACCATGTGGGTGCTGGGATTCGAACCCGGGTCTTCTGGAAGAACAGCCAATGTTCTTAACCGCCCCACCCCTACCCACTTCTAACAAACAGCTGTAATCCTATGGAAAGCTGAGGCAGAAGGATTGCCTCAGTTGAAGGTGAGCCTGGGCTACATACATATCAAGACCTTGTCTCACTGAATATATGTGTGTGTTTAATTTTTTTTTATTTTATGTGTATGAGTGTTTGCCTGCATTTAAATGCAGCATATATGTGCAAAGCCTCCAAAGGCCAGAAGAGGGCACTGAATCCCCTGGAACTAGAGTAAAGGACAATTGTTAGCTGCCACATGGATGCTGGGAACTGAACCTAGGTCCTCTGCAAGAACAGCCAATGCTCTTAACTTATGAGCCATCTGTTAACTTATGAGCCAGCTCCTTGTTTTTCTGAGACAGTTTCATTTATAGCCCCAGCTGACCTGGAACCTACTATGTAGACCATCCCAGGCTGGCCTCAGTCTCACAGTGATCTGCCTGCCTCTGCCTCCGGAGTCCTGGGATTAAAGGCATGTACCACCACAGGGGCCTAAATAAGATATTTTTGAGCTGGGATAGTGGCATGTACCTGTAATACCAGCTGTTGGGAGGCTGAGGCTAGAGGATGACCAGTTCAAGGTCAGCTAGATGTGCATAGTGAGTTGAAGGTTACAAAGTGAGACCCTGTCTCAAAAATGTGTGTGTGTGTACATATTTATCTTTTATCTGTGGGTGGTATAATTTGAGGATTAGGAGCCCAACAGAGGGCCAACTGCACTACTGAGTTGTCCCCATGATGGCCAGATGCCTTTCAGGGACTACATAATAAGTCTGTGGGTTGGGTGAAGGATGTATGTGAACACCCTAACACAGGAGGAGCACTAGGCAGAGAGCTGGGCTCCAGGCCCAGGAACGCTGTTGGATGGGCTTGCCACACCTCCTGATGCCTACCAATGCCTTCCTTTTGGGGTCTTTCTTGCTGTGACCCAAGAGCTGCAATAAAGACCAAATTTCAGGGATGGTGAGATAGCTCAGCAGATGAAGGAGCTTGAGGTGCAAGCCTGGTGACCTGAGTTCTATCCCCAGAACTCATGTAAAGGTTAAAGGAGAGAAACAACTTCTCAGAATTGTCCTCTGACCTCTATGTGTATACCATGGCACAGCCCCCCCCCCCCGACGCGCCAAAAAAAGAAAAAAACCATGCACACAACACACTAATAATAAATAAAATTTAAGCTAAAAGAGAAAAGACCAAAGCCATGGCACATGCCTTTAATCCCAGTGCTCAAGAGGCAGAGGCAGACAGATCTCTGAGTTCAAGGCCAGCCCAGTCTACATAGTTCTAGACCAACCAGGGCTATATAATGAGACTGTTTCAAAACAAACAAACAAAGACCAAAAGTCAGTTTACTCCACCAGACGCCAACCTAGACGTTCACCTCACCCTCCAAGTCCCACTGAGGCCTAGCTCAGGGAAGGTCAGATGGAGGTGACACCTAGAACCCTGAGGTATCCTAGGGGGTGGTGCCAGGGGGCAGGCCTGCAGCTGCTGTGGTCTAACTGCCCCTGTGACAGGAAGCAGCTGTCTCCACTTGCCAGCCTGGGCCTCATACTGCTAGGCCTGATGGCAGGCAATGTCCCCAGGGCTCAGGGTCTCCCTCCATGGGTTTAGTGTCCCCAGTTCAGATTGACTCCGTCATTTCCAGGGCCCTCCCTCTCTCTAATCCCAAAGCTCAGCAGGTAAAGTGGCTTGCTGCCAATGACAATCTAAGTTTGATCCCAGGGATCCACATGATAGAAGGAAAGAACTGATTCCCGCAAATTGTCCTCTGACCGCCGCATCCATGATGTGGCACATGCACACCCATACACAAACACATACATAGAGGAAATAAATAAATAAATGTAATATATTTTAAATAGAGAAAACAAGGTGGAAAACAATCAAGGACGCCACCTAACATTGACTTCTGCTCCCCCAATAATGTGCCCTGACATCTACACGTGCAACTACCACATGAAAACATATATATATATATATCAGACATACAAATAAATACATAAATAAAAATAAAGGGACCATGGGGCTACAGGGAGACTCTGCCTCAAAAAGACCAACAAAAATAAATAAATAAATAAATAAATAAATAAGGGACTAGACAGATGGCTCAGCAGTTAAGAGCACTAATTACTATTGCAGAGGACTTAGGTTCGGATCCCTGCACCCACATCAGGTGGCTAACAACTGCCTGTAACTCCAGGTCCAGGGGAATCTAAAGCCTCTTCTGGCTTCTGCTGATACTGCACTCACGTGCACAGGTGCACATATACACATATACACATAATTAAAAATAATAAAAATGTATCTTTAGTAGCCAGGCGTGGTGACACAGGCCTTTAATCCCAGCACTCAGGAGATAGAGGCAGATGGAGCTCTGTGAGATGGAGGTCAGCCTGGTCTACATAGTGAGTTCCAGGCCAGCTGGGACTACAGGGAAACCCTGTCTCAAAAAGACCAAAGTAATAATAATTAATAATAATAATAATAAATATTTAAAATAAATAAACAAACTTAAGGGTGGGATTGGGGGTTCACTGAACCTCTTTGTTCTTCTTCCTAACATGGTCACATTGAATAAAACTCCTGTCTCTGCTTTTCACTATGACTTCTCTGTATATGGGACTCTAGAGGATGGGCGGCTGAGCCTGGATTGTTAGGGCTTCCAGGACCCAGGCTCTGGTGCTAAGTACTTTGGCACCCTCTGGACCTGAAGGTTTTTGGCTTTCTCCACCTGGCCCCCTCTGCCAACCTCACCCGAGATCACTGGGCCACAATGCCAGGGTTGAAGATGGACAGTCCTTATGCTCTGAGAACCCAATTTGGCGGATCACATGGGGCCACAAGCCTTGGTGCCTTTGATTTCTGTGATATTGCTCTAGAGGAAACACCCCCAAAAACTGGAGGGGAGAAACAACTGCTTTTCTTAAAAATAACTTTGCTGTTTTGGAAAATATGATTAGAAGAGTATGGTTTTTTTTTTTTACATTTATTTTAGAAAAATTACGTTTTTGTGTGTGTGTGTGTGTGTGTGTGTGTGTGTGTGTGTGTGTGTTTACTCAAGTGGGGTACACCTCTGCCATCATGCACATGTGGAGGTCAGAGGACAACTTGCAGAGGGTTCTCTCCTTCCATCATATGGATCACAGGGATCAAACTCAAGTTGTCAGGCTTGGTAGCAAGCTCCATTAATCACTGAGCCATCTTATCAGCCCTATTTATTTATTTATTTATTATTTATATTTATTCTTTTTGTTGTTTTGAGACAGAGTTTCATGTAGCTTAGTCCGGCTTTGGTCTCACTGTGTAGCCAAGGATGACCTTGAACTCCTGAGCCTCCCTCCTTCACCTCCTGAGATTATAGGCATGCACCACAACACCCAGTTTGTGCAGTACTTCGGATGGATCCCCGGGCCTCGAGCATACTAGTCAAGTACTCTCCCAACTGAGCTACAGTCCCAGCTCCTATGTACTCAGTTTTGAGATGGACTCTCACATTGCAGTTCAAACTGTCCTCAAATTCACAATCCTCCTACCTTGGCCCCCCTAGTGCTGGTGTGACTCAGTGTGCCACCCACCACAGAGGCTTGAGATAATCATTTTATTACTGTCCCCAGGGCAGGAAGTGAGGCAAGTCAGGGCCACCTCTTGGCCCTGATCTACCCGCCACACTCTGAGGGTCAGGAATATAATCACTGGCAGCAGGTTAGTGGTCCACAGCTGACACCCAGGGCTAAGGGTAGTGGTTGCAATTACCCAGAGGGGCTTCACCCCATGTCCTCAGTGGATGCTTCTGGGAGCTGCCTCCCCTCTTGCCTCCTCCATCCTCTTCTAGTCTCTCAACTTGGCTGTGCCCAATGCCACCAACCTACCCCAGGAGAGGGCTTGGCTTTGGGGAGCTCATGCTATGTGGTAATAAAATCCAGGGCACCTGGTGTTGAGGTGTGGCTCACAAGTTACCTGCTGTGTCGTATTAAACAAGTTTCTTCCCTGGCCTTGGTTTACTTACCTGACAAATGGAGACCTCAAGGCTCTGCCTTCTGGGGGAGAAACAATATAGGACAGAAGAAACTAGGTCTCTGGATGCCCTGGGTGCTGTTCCTTTCCCAGCTTCTGCCCATTAAATTTAGAAAATTCTTATCCATTTAGGAAGTCTCATACTGACTGGATCACAGAGCTATTGAACCCAGGGCTTTGCACATATCAGGCAGGTGCTCTACCACTGAGCTATGCCCCAGCCCCTAACTGAGGGATTGATTATAGGCAAGTGCTCTATCACTGAGCCAAACCTCCAGCCCCTCACTGGGGGAATTCTAGGCAGGTGCTTTACCACTGAACCACACCTCCAGTCCTTCACTGGGGGATTCTAGGCAGGTGCTCTACCACTGAGCCAAACCTCCAGCCCCTCACTGGGGGATTCTAGGCAGGTTCTCTACCACTGAGCCACACCCCAGCCCCTCACTGGGGGATTCTAGGCAGGTGCTCTACCACTGAGCCACACCCCAGCCCCTCACTGGGGGATTCTAGGCAGGTGCTCTACCACTGAGCTGAACCTCCAGCCCCTCACTGGGGGATTCTAGGAAGGTGCTTTACCACTGAACCACACCTCCAGTCCTTCACTGGGGGATTCTAGGCAGGTGCTCTACCACTGAGCTGAACCTCCAGCCCCTCACTGGGCCATTCTAGGCAGGTGCTCTACCATTGAACCACGTCCCCAGTCCCTCACTGGGGGATTCTAGACAAGTGCTTTACCATTGAGCCAAACCTGCAGCCTTTCACTGGGGGAGTCAGACGTCTGTGTCCCTGAGAGAGCAGTATGGTTCCCCCTCCTCAGGATTTTCTCCATTGAAGAATATTCCTGAACAGATGGCTGGAGCTAGACTCTGTTAATAAAATTCCTTGTGGAAAAATTCCAGTGGTAGCTCAAGGAGGCTAGCATGCTAGGCATGGTGCACAGGGGCAATCCCAGCACTGAGGGGACTGAGGATGGAGGATCTGAGTTCCAGGCCAGCCTGGGCTATATAGCAAGAGCCTGTCACAAAAACCGTACGGCTGGTTGGAGAGATGGCTCAGTCAGTGAAGGGCTTGTTATGTAAGCATGAGGACATCAGTTCAGATCCCCCAAACTCACAAGGTACACTGGGAAGACAGAAACAGAAGGATATCTGGGGCTTGCTGGCCAGCAGATCTTATCAAATTGGCCAGCAACAGGTTCAGTGAAGGAGAGCAATAAAAGAAGACAGCTGATGTTGACCACTGACCTCCACATACATATGCACACACATGCACACACATGTATATATACACAAATATATACCACACATAGACATAAACAAAATATATACAAATAAATAAAACCAAGAACTAGTTCAGTGGTAGAGTGCCTGCCTAGACTCCCCCAGTGAGGGGCTGGGGCTGAGAATCAGTGGAAGAACACCTGCCTAGAATCCCCCAGTGAGGGGCTGGGGCTGAGAATTAGTGGAAGAGTACCTGCCTAGAACCCCCTAATAAGGGGCTGAGGGTAAGTAGCTTAATATAGAGCACTTCTCTTGCTGTGTAAAGCACTGACTTCCATCCCCAGGACCAGAGGTGGGGCCAGGCAGCCATGACCCAAGAGCTTCTGTACCTGACATCTGAGGCCTGCTGGACAGCAAGCCTCCTGTCCTGGGCAAACCCTGGCTGGGGAGCCAAAGTGCAGAGAAGCTACCCTGGCCAGGAACTGGGATTCGCTTTCCAACAATTGTCTGAAAATAGCCCAGGTGGCTCATGAGGAAACAAGTCCCCATCATGGTCACAGAGAAAGAGAGCAGGGAAGGAAGGGTTCTTAGCAGGGAGGGGAAACTAGACCCTGACCTGGAGAGACCCTTGTGTGCATGTTTGTCAGCCCTGGATCCCAAATGCCAGCAAACACAGTTAAGGACACACAGAGGGATGCCAGTGTTCTCCCCAGTGAGCCTCCAGGAGGCTAGCCAGTGTGTGGGAAAGGACTTTCTCTCCAGGCTGTGTGGTTTGGGTAAGAACTGGCCAGAGGCAGGAGGCATTTGGTCCTACCTGACAATGTGTGCAACTTGGCTACCCTCCCAGGCCTCAGTCTCCCTTTCTGTTCTGCTCTT
>NW_008354274.1:4225286-4237301 GCF_000622305.1 Nannospalax galili | reverse complement strand
TGAGTGTATTGCCTGCATGTATGTGAGTGGCACCCATGTCATGCAATGCTGCAGAGATCAGAAGAGGGCTTTGGATTCTCCTGGAACTGGAGTTAAGGACGGTTCGTAACCGCCATGTGGGTGCTGGGAATCAAACCTGGGTCCTCTGCAAGAGCAGTAAATGTTCTTAACTGCTGAGCCATCTCTCCAGCCCCACAACTAGTGTTCTTAACCACTGAGCCAACTCTCCAGCCCCCTCAAGACTTTTTTTATACATGTGTTTGCCTGCATGTATGTATATACACCATATATGTACAATACCCATAGAGACAGCTTGAGATCACCTTGAGCTGGAGTCACAGGCAGTTGTGAGCCACCTAACGCGGCTGCTGGGAATGGAACTCAGTCCTTCCGCCTGAGCAGCATGCACTGTTAACTGCTGAGCCATCTCTCTAGCCCCTCACCTTGTGTTTTGAGACAGAATTTTTCACTGGCCTGAAACTAACTCTTCTAGACTGGCCAACCCATGACCCCAGGGATTGCCTGTCTTCTTCAGTGCTGGGTTTACAAGCATGAGCCACCACTGCCTAGCTTTTCTACACAGGTTCCAGGATGCAGTTCAGGACCAACTAAGCTATCTTCCTAACCCTCTTTTCTTTTTTAAAAAAAAAAAAGTTTATGGAGTTGAAGAAATGGTTCAGCAGGAACCAGCCTTGGCTGCTCTTTCGGAGGACCCTGGTTCAATTCCCAGCACCCACATAGTAGCTCACAATCATTCCAATTCCAGGGGATCCAATGCCCTCTTCTGGCTTCTGTGGGCACTGCACACACATGGTACACTTACATACATGCAGGCAAAACAGTCATACACATAAAACAAAAATCAATAAATCCAAAAACTTTGAGATATATTTTTTGTGTGTGTGTGTGTGTGTGTGTGTGTGTGTGTGTGTGTAGGCACACATGTGCTATGACATGAAAGTGGTGGTCATAGGACAGCTTGGGTTTTTTTGGTCTTTTTTAAAACAGGGTGTCCCTGTAGCTCCAGCTGTCCTGGAACTCACTAGGTAGACCAGACTGGCCTCAAACTCACAGAGATCTGCCTGCCTCTGCCTCCCCAGTGCTGGGATTAAAGACATGTGTCACCATGCCTGGCCAGGATAGCTTTATTCATTTATCATTTTTATTTTATATGTATGAGTGCTTTTGCCTACATGTATGTAAGTGTACCACACTGCACATACAAGGTGCACCTAGATACATACAGGCAAAACACTCATACACCAAACATAAAAATCAATAAATAAGCCTGGCATGGTAGTGCACGCCTTTAATCTCTGGGAGGCAGAGGCAGGCACATCTCTGTAAGTTCAAGGCCATCTTGGTCTACATAGTGAGTTTCAAGCTAGCTGGGGCTACAGGGAGACCCTGTCTCAAAAAAAATCAATAAATAAAAAATTAAAAAGAAGTTCAAGGTCATCCTTGGTTACAGAGCAAGTACAAAGCCAGCCTGGGCTACATGAGACCCTGTCTCAAAATAGAAGAATAAGCTGGGTATGATGGTGCACACCCTTAATCCCAGCACTCAGGAAGGAGAAGCAGGCTGATTTCTGTGAGATCAAGACCACCCTGATCTATATAGCAAATTCCAGGCCAGCTTGGACTACAGTAAGACCCTGTCACAGTGATTAATACTGGCTGTTCTTGCAGAGAACCCAGGTTCGAGTCCCAGCACCCACATGGTGGCAAACAACCATCCATAACTCGACTTCCAGAGGAATCCAACACCCTCTTCTGATAACCTCCATATGCACTGCACGGGCGCACTTACACACATGCAGGCAATACACTCATACACATAAAATAAAAAAAAATAACTAAAATATTTTTTAAAAGAAAAGAAGACATAGAGGAGGAGAAGGAGGAAGAAAGCAAAGGAAAAAAAGAAAAGAAAGAAAAGGAAAGAAAACTGGTTGGAGGAGTGTCACCTGTCCAAGTTGTGACAAGCAAGGCTTCAGGAATAGTTCCAAGTGTCCCAAATGCCTCACAGGGTCCGATCACCCCTGGACAAGACCCACTGCCCTAGATCTCTCTTGATCTTTGACTCCGTGCAGAGTGAACACTATCAGTGACTTTCTGTGTCACCTGGGTCCCTACCCAAGAGGCAGGAGCTGAGGCAGCCAGGTGGAGGGGAGTGGTCTCCAGGGTTGTGCTCACTTCTGCCCTGCCTCCTTTGTAACTCTCAGGGCTTGGGCCCCAGACCCTTAGGGGAATGCATTTGGGCACTTTGAGCCCAGCCTCTGAGAAGGTGGTGGCTTTGAACAAGTGACTTTGCCACTAAGATTCTGAAACAGGGCCAGAGATGTGACTCAAGCTTGCCTAGTATGCATGAAATCCCAGGTTCCATCCCCAGCACCATGTGAAATAGATGTGGTGGTACATATCTCTAATTCCAGTACTCTGGAGGTGAAGGCAGGAGGCAGGAGGATCAGGGATCAGGAATTGCAAGGTAATCCTTGTCCACATAGCTAATTCCAAGCCAGCCTGGGCTTTATAAAACCGTATCTCAAAACAACAATATCAACAAAAAACTCACTGCAGTAGCCAGGGAGGCTGAGGCAGGAGAACTACCTGGGATTCTAGGCCAGGCTAGGCTACAGAGACCCTGTTTAAAAGCAAACAAATAGGGGCTGGAGAGATGGCTCAGTGGTTAGGAACACTGGTTGTTTTTGCAGAAGACCTGGGTTTGAATCCCAGCACCCACATGGCAGCTGACAACTGTTCATAACTCTAGTCCCAGGGGACCCAACAGCCTCTTATGACCTCCACAGGCATTGCACGACACGGGTACACTTACCTACATGCAGGCAATACATGCATACACATAAAATAAAAATAACAAAAAATTAAAAAGAAGAAAGCAAACAACAACAAAAACCAAGGGCTGGCTAGATGGCTTAGCAAATAAAGGTGATATAAGTCTGATGACATAAATTCAATCCCTGAGACCCACATGGTAGAAGGAGAGAATTGACTCCTGCAAGTTGTCCTCTGACCTCCACAGTCAAACAGTTGTGTGTTCATGTCCACATACATAAATAATAAATAAAATATAATTCAAAAACTGAGACAGGGTAATTGTTCCCTTTATGTCTCAGTGGCTGGAAGTGTGGCTGCCCCATGGGGGTGGTGGCTACAGGCAGGGCTGGTCCTCCACACAGGCCCTGCCCCACAAGCTTGGAGACCTGTGCTCTATGATGAATAGGGAGAGGGTTGGTGAGGACGGGTTCCTGCCCTGCCATGTTGAAAGAGGAAGCGGCAGTAATGAACACAGCCCCAAATACCTAAGGGTATTGTCCTTAGGACTTGTGTATGTACGTGTGTGTGTGTGTGTGTGTGTGTGGAGAGAGGGAGGGAAGGAGGGAGAGAGAGAGAGAGAGAGAGAGAGAGAGAGAGAGAGCATCCATGCATGTGCATGTATGTGGAAACCAAAAGTCAACATTATGTGGTTTCTCAATCATTCATCAACCTTGCTCTTTGAGGCAGGGTCTCTCACTGAACCTGGAGCTGGTCAATTTGACTTGACTGGCCAGTGAACCCCAGGGATCCTCCCCCTTGGGCCATGCCTGGCTTTTTATGTGGATGCTGGGGATCTGAACTCAGGTCTTTATGCTGACACAGCAAACACCTTACCAACCGAGCTGTCTCCACAGGCCCTCCTTAGGACTCTTGTTAGAGAAGTGTTCTCAAATTGCATAATCCTGTTATTTGACAAACAGATGCAGGAACAATGATATTGAGGATTTGGGAGAGATTATAAAGCACCTGTCCTCTTTTTTATTTCTTTTTGAAACAGGTTCTAATGTAGCCCAGGATGGCCAAAAACTCATGTAACCAAGGATGACCTTGAACTCCTGATCCTCCAGCGTCTACATCCTAAGTGCTGGGATTACAGGCGAACACCACCTCACCTGGTTTATAAGCTGCTGGGGCTTCATGCATGCTAGGCAAGTACACTATCGACTGAGCCCCATACCAGTCTGGCAGCACCTGTCCTCTACAGGCCCCTTAAATTGAAGCTTTTGCCATTTTAAGGTGGAGGAAATGTACTCAGAGAGGGTGACTAGTGCACTCAAGGTCACACAGCTGGTCAGAGGCTGGGAAGTATTTGGAAGCCAAACTGCCTCCCCACCCAGGCCTGTCTCACTCTCTTCTCTCTGCTATAAGTCGGTAAGACCCCCTCTTCCCTGGGTACACAGTCAGACCACCTTCCTCATCCTAGAAGCCAGTGGGTGCACCTGTGGCTCTCAGCCCAGCCTGCAAGCTTGCTATAGACAGGAACCCACCAGCCCCCACCCTCCTAAGAGAGACCAGAGCTCCAGGAAACTTCCTCAAGGGCATAGCTGTGTTCAGGTAAGTGACTGATCTCTGCCCACAGCCTCTATCTGCTCATCCTCTGCTCATCCTCCTGAAAGTGAGTGAGCAGGAAGTCTTGACTAAGTACTCCACCCATCATTTAAGCAGGATGCAGCCGTTGTGCAGGCACCAACCTCCACCTGCAGTGCCTCCATGTCACAGGCCTGGGCAGCGAACACTGCCCCTGTCAGCTCCTTGAGAACCAGGCTCCATCATCTACAATGGACACCGTAGGATATCCTGGAGTTTGGTCTCTCTAAGGCTCTGGTCTCATTTTTCAGGGGTTTGAGTCCCTGGGAAGCACATGTGGACTTGGGTGGAACTGCTTTCCCTCCCCCTCAAGGCAGGAGATAGCCCATTCCCGTCTTTAACCTCACTGCTTAGTGAGCTATGTTGCTGGTTTCAATTTACCACCTTTCTCCAGCTTTTCCAGGGCCAGCTGAGTCCCTTTTAGCCCTTCCCACCTCCCCAGCTTTCTGGAGAAAGGAGGGCAGGTCTGTTCTTAGCTCTCTGGAGATAACCATCCTCCCTATGTAGTGGATTCCCCTCCCCCAAGTACCAGTCCAGGCTCTGGTGGTTACTTGACCTTTCCCAGGGCAATGAGGGACAGATTATCAGGGTGTAACCCACATCACCTCTGCCATAAAAGCCATAATAAAAGGGAGCATTTATTATAGCAAGACAAGTCACCTAGACGGGTCTCCATTGCCTCTCAGCAACTGAATTCACGTGATCCAGGTGTGGTGCACACTTACAAATAATCCCAGCACTCAGAAGGCAGAGACAGAGTCCAACATTTTTTTCCTTTTAGACAGGGTCTCACTGTGTAGCCCTGGCGGCCTGAACTTTCTATGTAGACCAGGCTGGCCTCAAATTCACAGAGATCCTCCTGCCTCTGCCTCCCAAGTGCTAGAATTAAAGGCATGTGCCACCACATCTGGTCCAAATTCCATGGTCTTGAAACATAGCCCAAGCTGGCTCTGAGTTCACAATACTCCTGCCTCAGCCTTTCTGGTGTTGGGATTATAGGTGTGCCCCATCATGGCCAGTTGTGACTTTGTATGTGTGTGCATGTTAAGGCCAGTGGACAACCTTGGGTGTTGTTTCTCAGGAGTTTCCCATCTTGCTTCTTTAGATAGGGTCTCTCATTGGCCTGGAGCTTTCCAAGTAGGCTAGGCTAGCTGGCCAGTGAACCCCAGGGATCCTCTCTCCTAATCCCCAACACTGGGATGACAAGTACACACCTGGCTGTTTTCTCTGTTTTTTTTGATGTAGGTTCTGGGGTTGAACTCATGTCCTCCTGCTTGCTAGACAAGCACACTACTGACTGAGCCATCTCCCCAGCCTGTGTTTCTGGATCTCTTGCCTTAGAATAAGACAATACTGTTAAAACAGAGTTCCATAAGAACCATGTGAGAGCAACTCAGAGGCACAGCACCCAAATACTCTACTGGTGGGAGAGAGTCCCTGAGAAAGGACCACCCAGGACAGGTCCAGCTGTGTAAGCAGATCCTGGGGGACCACTCTGAAAACATCCTGGTGACATGAGCTTTGTGTATTAGTTACTGCAGTCTCCAAGTTACTGGCAGGCTCAGAGAGTGCCTTCTAGTGGCCAGTACAGGAAGAACATTTGGAAGCAAGAACAGATGGAAGACCATGGACCTTCTACACATGGCCACAGAGTGGTACTGACCACACAGAAACCCACTGTCACTAGCACCCGGACATGTATTCAGCTCACCGTTCTGGGCACCACTTATGTTGAGAGATGGGCCTCAAAATGTAGCCTGGGACTGGTCTCCCATCTGTGGGTCTCAGGGCCATCACCCTCAATTCCAGCTTTCCTCTGGGGCAGGAAGAGGGTAGATGGCTCCTGGGGATCCTGGGCGGGAGACCCCCCGCAGACTGCTGTGTTGGGCCAGAGATAGGGAGCTCCATAAGGGCGGTGCTTTTCTCTGTAGTAGAGAGCCATTTATGAACACAAATTCACATCGGGGAGAAATAGTTTTCTACCCATTGCTTCCTCGAAAATGGAAAATTGAGGCACGCATGGTGGTGCACACCTATAATCCCATCACTCAGGGGTCAGGAGAACTAAGAATTTCAAGCCAGGACCAAGCAAGATGGCTCAGCACCTGTCACCAAGACTGATAACCTGAGTTTGATTCCTAAAGCTGCCACACACATGCCGTGGCATGTGTGCACCCCTCCCCACATATATACACATATGCAGAATATAAATAAATGTGTATATTTTTATGTATGTGAGTGTTTTGTCTGCATGTCTGTAAGTGCAATGTCAACAGAGGCCAGAGAGGGTGTTGGATCCCCTGGAACTGGAGTTTGGAATGGTTGTTAGCCACCATATAGGTGCTGGGGATTGATCCCAGATCCTCTGAGTGCTCTTAACCACTGAGCCATCTTTCCAGCCCCAAAGAAGTATATATATATATATATATTATTTTATGAGTATGAGCGTATTGCCTGCATGCATTTAAGCGAACCTGTGTTGTGCAGTGCCCTCTGAAGAGGGTGTCAGGTTCCCCTGGAACTGGAGTTACCGACAGTTGTTAGCTGCTATGTGGGTACTGGGAATCGAACCCAGGTCCTCTGCAAGAGCAACCAGTGCTCTTAACTGCTGAGCCATCTCTCCAGACCCAGAAGGATATATTTTCAAAGCTTTATAAGTATTGACAGTCAATTTGGGCTGCAGATTCAGACCCTGTCTCTGTCTCTAACAGCCAAGTCTAAAGGTGAAGGTGTGGGCCAGCAGGGGACGCTAGGCACCCCTCTTCCTCTGTGGGGTACACGTGCCCTGCAGCCGAGGTGGTGTAATTGACCCACTCCGCAGCACCGAACCTCTGTGACTGTGGTGCCAAGTCCGGAGCACTGTGGTCAGCAGCCCTCTGCAAAGGCCCCAGGGAGCCCCTGGCACAACAGTGGGTGGCACCGAGACCTACATGGTGTCCAGACTGCGCGTAAGGCCTGGGGGATTCGGGGAGCAGTCATCCCCCACCTTAGGAAGGGCGCGTGGCTCGGAGCGTGCACCTCAGCATCTTCGCGTTTTGGGAGGCGTGAGACTCAGGAAGCTGGACCAGGGAGGGGCGTGGCCGGCGAGGGCGTGGCGCCGGAGAAAGAGTCCGGAAAGGGGCGTGGCTTCAGCGTGCCAGGAGGTGCTACCGTCGCGGGATGGGCGGGGCCTGCCAGGCGGGCGGGGCGGTGACGCGCGCCGACGCGCGATCCCGGAAGCGGTGTCAGTGCTGGGCAGCCGGCGGCGGGCGGCGCGGCTGGGACTTGTTGTTCTCCAAGTCGGAGCGTAGAGCCGGGAGCGCGCAGGCGGCGGCGGCCGCGGAGAGCGCGAGAGCAGGAGCGCGCGTGGACAGCGCGTGCCCGCGAGGAGCCGCCGCGCCCGGCCCCACGCGCGATCGCGGTGAGTGAGGGGCTGCGGGAACCCCGGACGAGACCCGGGACGGCCGCTGAGTCACGGCTGAGCTTGTGCACCTGCCAGGGTGCGCGCCGCGACGGCCGCGGTGTCCGACCCGCGCACGTGCCACGCGCGACCGGGGAAGGGGACTGTGCGGCCGCGTCCCGCGCACCCCGCCACGTGCACCTGCCCACTTCCGCCCCGGGGCCCCGAGCACGCGCTCCCCAGCTGGACTTCCCGGGGCCTGGGTGGCCGGTGTCACTTTCTAATCAGCTGACCCGCCAGGGGTGCCGGAAGGAAGGCAGGCAGGTCGCGACGTGGAAGTCGTGGGTGGGGAGCCCGGCAGGTGACCGAGTTGGCGAGGCTGGCGCTTTCCCTCGCTTTCTTCAGGTGTGGTCAGGGTCCAAGGTTCCTTCCAACTCCTTAAGTGGGGTGAGCCGACAGGTGTGCTAGGGTGTGCCGAAAGAAGAAACAAAATCTAGACAACTACAGGCGGCAGAAAGCCTCTCGGGGGTCCGAAATGCCTGGCTTGGGGAGGCTTGGGGCAGAGCCCCCTCTCCTGGCATCCTTACACCTGGAGATGGGAGCCACGCTTTCCAGAACCTGCCCTGTTCACAGAGCAGGCTGTGTTTGGGAGGTCAGGCAGCCTGGTTCTCAGGTGAACAGCAACGCGGTGCCTTGCTTTTCATCTGGACAGCTCTTGGAGTCAAAGCAGAAACTGGTTATACTTTACCTGTTTACTTGACCGAAGGAAGGGCAGGCACCCACCTTTTTCTTGACAGGTGCCTGGTCCCAGTCCCCCAAACCCAGCCCACTCCATAGCCCATTAAAGCTAGCTCTGTACGGTTCAGCCTTTCTCCTAAAATGGATTCACCTGAATCAGCTGCGGGACAACCCCCCCCCCCCCAGGTTGACATGAGGGATCTTTCTGTGACAACCACAGGGAGGGAATCTGTTAAAGTGCATGTGGATACAGGATACCTCTGCAGTGGGCCTTTCCAAGCCTGATGTCTTCAGGGCCAGACAGCTTTTTTTTTTTTTTTTTTTTTTTTTTTTTTTTTTTTTTTTGTCTTTTTTGAGACAGGGTCTTCCTGTAGCCCTCGCTGGCCTGGATTCACTATGGAGACCAGGCTGGCCTCCAACTCACAAAGATCCGACTGCCTCTGCCTCTCGAATGCTGGGCGCTTGGCCCAGAGAGCTTTTTTAAAAGGTGTCACAGTGGCACAAGATGGCACAGCATCTAGGAGCCTGAGGCAGGAATATTTAAGTTCAATTTGAGGCCAGCTTGGGCTACGTATATAGTTCAAGGCTATCCTGAGCTACATAGTGAGACCCTGCCTTAAGAAAACACAAGTTGGGCACAGTTGGGCATACCTTTAATCCAGGATTTGGGAGGCAGAGGCTGGCAGATCTCTGTGAGTTCAAGACTAGTCTGGTCTACATAGTGAGTTGCAGGCCAGCTGGGGCTACAGGGAGACCTTGTCTCAAAAAGATCCGCCCCCCCAAGTTATTAATTTAAGCAGGTGGGTGGGGTCAGGAAAGTAGTAGGTGGGTTGGATACACCTGTAGCCTGTGTTACTGTGGCAGCCCCCACTGACGACAACAGAAACTTCTCCCTCTTTAGATCACCCAACAGGAGTGTGTCCTAAGTTTGACCTTGGTAAAGGGAGTCTACTGTTAGAACTTAAAACTAGACTTCTCCTAATTCTAAAATAAAACTTTTACTAAAGAAAAAAAAAAAAAACCCCAAAACAAGTGAGGCTTCTCTGGAATACTCTGAAGCCTGCACAAGCTCAAGGCTGTGTACTTTCCAGGTAGCTGTTAAAAATGGGAGTTGGACAGATGATATTGGAAGGCCAAGTTTTCTGAGAGTTGCCCTTTCTGTCCTAGCCCTTTCTCCAGACCCTCAAGGTGGCTGGTGAGACTTTTTCCGGCCACTTTGTCCCAGGGACCCTCAACTTTCACTCCTCAGCTCTGCCAGCCAGCGGGTTTGTTTACAGTCTCCAGCAAATGGCTTACTGTCTAGACCTAGAAGATGTGCCTGTTTCTGCCCCGGCTGTTCCGAGTCTAAAGGTTTCTTGGAGTGGACTTTCTGGATCCCGGGTCCAGTCCACACGGGAAATGGAAATCAGGCCAGCTGGGAGAATTCTCTGTGTGGCCGATCCCGGGAGCTGTAAACAGTGACTCACTCTCCTGCCCCACCCTCCCTGTCCCCCGCTTAGGGAAGATGCCCCGGCATTCCTATTTATTTTTGCTTTTTGTAAGTCACACACATGTTATATTTCCTTTTCTATAGTTTCAGGAAACTGGAAGTGTTATCTGAAAATTTGTAGAATTTCACAGCAGGTAGAAACAAACCTGGGTGATCACACAGCCCACTGTCCCCACAACCTTCCCCTGTAGGGGAGAGCTCTGTAGTCTAGAAAGTTCGATGGCTGTCTGCCCTGGTCTGAGGTCAGAGATCAAGATCAGAAGCTGGAGGTGGGGGGAGTCTGGTGGTGGGCCGCACCTGCCAGCTCTTCAGTGGGGCCATCTGGTGTCATGGAGGGCAGGACAGACACCCTTTCCTAGGCTTCTGTCCCTGCCCAAGACCACCCCTCTGTTTACAAAGCAAACCTTTCTTTGTGTCTTGATACCCCTCAGGGAGCTGGTGTAGGTAACATAAGTTCTTTTTCCAGGAGCTCACTGTGCACTGAGGAGGCTGAAAGAATATTCTAGAACCAGGTCTAGGTCCAGAGCCCATCCCAAAGAAGGCAGCTAGAAGGTCTTTCTGGAAGAAGCAGGAATTGATAGGCAGAGACCTCATGTCCAGTATAGCCAGGGCTCTCAGCAGCCAGAGGAGGAAGGCCTGGCGAGGTATCCCAGCCAGGGGGTATGGAACTCAGAAGGCACCCTAAGACTA
The DNA here is from genome assembly GCF_000622305.1 of Nannospalax galili. NCBI lineage: Eukaryota > Metazoa > Chordata > Mammalia > Rodentia > Spalacidae > Nannospalax > Nannospalax galili. The sequence continues at coordinate 4,226,580 of NW_008354274.1, read as the reverse complement.
CTCCTGCTGTCTGTGGGGCTATGTTTGAAGCACCAAGGTCAGGGTTAGGGGCCTGCTGAGTCAAAGCTGGGGCCCAGAGAGAAGTTGAGCCACACCTAGGGATGAATGGAAGAGCTGGGTGTAATCCCAGCACTTGGGAGGCAGAGGTCAGAGAATCTTGAGTTCCAGACCAAACTTGGGTATATGAGTCTCTGTCTTCAGAAGCAGGCTGGGGAGATAAATCAGTCAATAAAGTGCTTGTGTCGAGGGGCTAGAGCAATGGCTCAGTGGTTAAGAGCTGTTCTTGCAGAAGACCCGGGTTCAAATCCCAGCACCCACATGGCAGCTAACAACTGTCCGTAACTCCAGTTCCAGGGGAATCTGACAGCTTCTTCTGTCCTCCGCGGGCACTGCATGGATGCACTTACCTACACGCAGGCAATACATACATACACATAAAATAAAAATAATAAAATATGAAAAAAAATTTTTAATTGTTTATGTGTATGAATGTTATACCTGTATGTATGTAAAAGCATCCATATTGTGCAGTGCCTGTGGAGGCCAGAAGAGGGCATCAGATCCCATGGAATAGGGATTACAGACAGTTGTTAGCTGCCATGTGAGTGCTGAGATTCAAACCCAGGTCTTCTGCAAGAACAACCAGTGTTCTTAACCACTGAGCCATCTTTCCAGCCCCCAAATAAACAATTTTTTTTTTTGGTCTTTTTGAGACAAGGTCTCCCTGTAGCCCCAGCTGTCCTGGAACTCACTATGTAGACCAGGCTGGCCTTGAACTCACAGAGATCCACGTGCCTCTGCCTCCTGAGTGCTAGGATTAAAGGCGTGTGCCACCACACCCGGCCTCAAATAAACAAATTTTTTAAAAATTCAATAAAGTGCTTGTCTAAACCCACAAAAAAATGTTGAGCATGGCCAAGTGTGGCGGCATACACCTTTAATCCCAGCACTCAGGAGGCAGAGGCAGGTGGAGCTCTGTGAGTTCAAGGCCAGCCTGGTCTACATAGTAAGTTCCAGGCCAGCTGGGCCTATAGAGAAACCGTCTCAAAAAAATAAAATGTTGGGTGTGGTGGGTAGGCAGAGACAGGAGGATCCCTGGGACTTACTGGTCAGTCAGCATAATCTGTGTTGAGTTGCAGGCCAGTGAGAGACACTGTTTCAAAAAACAATGTAGGACTGGAGAGAGGTCAGCAGCTAAAGACACTTGTTGCTAAGCCTGACAACCTGAATTCAATTCCCTAGGACCCCCATGCTCTGACCTCCACATACCTGCTGTGGCAAATGTGTGGAGACT
>NW_008354274.1:4217764-4225264 GCF_000622305.1 Nannospalax galili | reverse complement strand
CTCTCTCTCTCTCTCTCACACACACACACACACACACACACACACAGAGTATTTTTTTTTGTTTAATTTTATGTGTATGAATGTTTTGCCTGCATATATGTAAGTACACCCATGCGTCCAGAGACACATGCCCTCTTCTGGTACAGAGACCAGAAGAGGGCATTGGATCCCCTAGAACTGGAGTTATGGGCAATTGTTAGCTTAGCTGCCATGTGGGTACTGGGAACTGAACCTGGGTCCTCTGCAAGAGAATCCAACCCCAATAAATGAGTTCAGGCTGGCCTTGAACTCACAGAGATCTGCCTGCCTCTGCCTCCCAAGTGCTTGGGACTACAGACGTGCCCACCACACCTGGCTTTTTTTTTTTTTTTGGGTCTTTTTGAGACAGGGTCTCCCTATAGCCCCTGGAACTCACTATGTAGACAAGGCTGGCCTTGAACTTTCAGAGCTCTATCTGTCTCTGCCTCCTGAGTGCTGGAATTAAAGGCATGCAACACCATACCCAGCATATAAATGTAATTTTTTTGTAGTTGATTGTTGTTTTTTTGACAGGGTCTCCCTAGTCATAGCCCACCAGGAAGTCACGATGTGAACCAGGGTGGCCTCGATCTTACAGAGAGCCACCTACCTCTGCCTCCTGAGGACTGGGATTTAAGGGCACATGCCACCATACCCTGCGTATATAAATATAATTTTTTTTTTTCTTTTTGAGACAGGGTCTCCCTGTAACCCCAGCCGGCCTGGAACTCACTATGTAGACCAAGCTAGTCTTGAACTCACAGAGGTCTGCCTGCCTCTGCCTCCCGAGTGCTCGGACTAAAGGCATGTACTACCACGCCTGGCTATAAATGTAATTTTTTTTTTTTATCTTTTTGAGACAGGGTCTCCCTGTAGCCCCAGCTGTCCTGGAACTCACTATGTAGACCAGACTGGCCTTGAACTCACAAAGATCCGCCTGCCTCTGCCTCCCAAGTGCTGGGATTAATAAATGTAATTTTTAAACATTAAAAAGACAAGGTAGAGCATGGCCTGGTGGCACACGTCTTTAATCCCAGCACTCGGTAGGCAGAGGCAGATGGATCTCTGCAAGTTCAAGGCCAGTCTGGTCTATATAGTGAGTTCCAGGCCAACTGGGGCTACAGGGAGACCCTGTCTCAAAAAAAAATAACAACAACAAAAATGAGGTAAAGTGTAAAAAATGACAGGTAATGTTCTCTGCCCTCCCTGTGCGGGCGCACACACACACACACATACACACACACACACACACACACACACACACACACACACACACACGCGATTTGGGTGCTTAGCTGTTCCCAAGGGATATCCCCAGGGTAGACATGGAGATTAGGGGCTGTCTGAAGCCCCCGGACCACCAGGGACAGGACAGGACCCTAAAGGGGACCTGGAGGTAGAAGAGACCACTCAGCAAGCTGGGGGAGGGGAGGCCTGTGTGAAGGGCAGGGCAGAGGGCAATCACAACTGAGGGGGGTGTGTCACACAGCCTACTGTCAGCGGCTGCCTGAGTCACCTCTAGATGTAGCCTGGGATGACACAGCTTCCTGAGACTGCAAATGCAAGGTGACCAGACGTCCTCCAGGCCCGGCAGACAGTTATGGCTTATGGGAGGGCAGCCAGCCAGAGCTGGGTGGAGGTGCTCAACCATGTGCTAAGGGAGGGCGGCACAGTGGCAGCTTTGTGGTCTGCAGTGGGCAGAGTTGTCATTTGCCCAGCTGTAGCTATGGTTTGCCAGCATGTGTCCACTGGGTACTGGCTGTGTATCAGCCCCACATACCCTTGGGGTCCTGGAAAGGTGCTCGGCTCTAGATACTTGTCAAAGGCTCCTGAGCAGAGGTGGCCACATCCTTGGTGCCTCAGGCTCTGTGGACTCAGTTGTCGGTGCCACTTGCTGTCTGGGGTTTGAACCTTCTCCCCCTGGCCAGAATGGGTCCCCCATCCTCATCTTCTTGGAGCACCAGAAACCTGAAGGGCACACATCCTTACTTGTTGGATGGACTGGAGGCCACAGGAGACAGGGAAGGGGAGCTGTAGTCACCGTCACCCTTGGGGAATGGGGGGCATCATTGAGAACCCCCAGCTTGGTGTCAGAACTGCAGTAGAGAATGAGACAGGTGCTCCAGGTTAGGCATCACCCAGGAGAGTGTGGGGACCTTTGAGACAGTGTGGTACCTCCTTTTCTTATAAAATAATCCACTCTAGGACCTGGGAGGGGAGTGGTTCCCATCAGTGTTCCCTTCAGACCTGGAAGAGGTCCCTGCTGAGCACCAGAATTGCTGTGATGGGGTGCTTGCTGGAAAGGTCTGAGGCTGAAATGCCCCCCACCCCATAGTGTAGTCAGGGTGATGGAGGAGGATAAGTGGTATCTTTGGGGGTAAAAAGTAGAAAATGGGCCGGGCGTGGTGCTGCACGCCTTTAATCCCACCACTCGGGAAGCAGAGGCAGGTGGATCTCTGTGAGTTTGAGGCCAGCCTGGTCTACATAGTGAATCCAGGCCCCTGGGGCTACAGGGAGACTGTGACTCAAAAGGGAAAAATAGTAGAAAATAGTCCAAGAGGGTATGAGACAGAACACTTGGCTCTTGCTCTCTCTCTGAAAGGACAGTCTGCTGTGCCTGACCACTTACTGCCAGGCCAGATCCCCACACTCTGGTGTGCTTGCTCCATCCTGGAATAGAAGGGCTGGCCATCCCATGAACTGATTCTGTGGACTGTGGCTACTGGCTGCCTCTCTGTTCTCAGAGGGCAAACCTTGGTTAGGTAGGTCTCACTTGGATCTGTTCAGTAGTATAGACTTGGACCCCACTCTTGGCTCTAACTGGTAAACCTCTTGGTGGCTTTTCTCTAATTCTGGAAGGCCCAGTTGTTGGTTAACTGATGGAAGTTAAGCAGTTTCTCTGGAGTTTTCCTGTGGTATGGTGGCTCGGCCTGCTGTCCTGTGTGGTTTGACTGTGGCCGCTGAGCCCCTTAAGGCTGCCTGCGAGTTAATGGCTTACAACACTTGTTCAAAGTGGTTCTATTGTTTTTGTTTTGAGACAGGGTCTCATGTAGCACAGGCTGGCCTTAAATTCTCCATGTGGCCAAAGATGACAGGTGTGGGCTTTCACACCTGGCTTTTGTTGTTGCTGCTACTGGGGTTTTGAGGGTTTTTGTTGTTGTTGTTTTGAGACAGGGTCTCCCTGTAGCCTTAGCTGAGCTGACTTGGAACTTGCTATGTAGACCAGGCTGATCTTGATTGCACAGAGATCTGCCTGCTTCTGCCTCCAAAGTGCGGGGACTAGAAGCATGTGTCACTACACTGGCCAGCTTTTTGGTTTCTTTGAGTCAGGGTTACCCTGTGTAGCCTAGGCTAAGCCTTGAACTTGCAGGGACCTCCCTGCCTCTGACTTCCAAGAGCTGGGATGGCTGAGTAAGCTGCCGCATGACTCAATGTTTTGAAATCACCATTTCACAAACTCTTGTCACTCCTGCTGGGCTCTCTGGGACTGGGGTGTGGCTCAGTAGAAGAGGCTTAACTTGCTGCTTGAGGCCCTGGGTTCTATCCCAGTGCCACAAGAACACCCCCAAACAAGAAAATGCTCCTTTGGACCCCTTCACTTTCCATGACTGATTTAAGGTGGAACCCAGAGCCTGCACCTGCTAGGCAGGCACTTGGCACTAAGCGACATCCCCAACAATCTTTGTACTTTTTATTTTGATTATTTATTTATTTATTTATTTATTTATTTTGTTGTTGTTTTGGTCTTTTTGAAACAGGGTCTCCCTGTAGCCCCAGTTGGCCTGGAGCTCACTATGTAGACTAGGCTGGCCTTGAACTCACAGAGCTCTACCCACCTCTGCCTCCCAAGTGCTGGTACTACAGGTGTGTGTCACCACGCCTGGCCTGTTTTGTTTTGGTTTTAGGATAGGGTTTTCTGTAACCCCAGAACTTGATATGTAGACCAGGATGGCCTCAACCTCATAGACATCCACCTGCCTCTGCCTCTGAGTTCTGGGATTAAAGGCATGCACCACCACACCCAGTTTAGTTTTTATTTTGAAGCAAGGGTCTTACTAAGTTGTCTAGACTGACCTTAAACTCACTCTGTAACCCAGACTGGCCACGAACTTGCAATCCTTCTGCCTCAGCCTCCTAGGTGACAGGCCTGGCTTTGCCTTTGATGTGCAGTGTCTTTAGGTTGGGTTGGACCAATGTGCTGGGTACCCTTGGGGCAGAGGTGCTTCCAAACTCACTTTCCACACGCTGAGTTGGTGACCAGCTCCGCCTCCTGTGGCTGGCACCAGGGCAGCAGGCAGGCCCCTGATATGGGCCTCACCTTTATCTGGACAGCCTTCCACAGTGCTGGCCATGCAGGACAGAGGCTGAGTTGTCCTGACAGAGAGTCCAGGCCTCCCCGAAGAGCAGAGGCCTGAGGCCGAAGCCCAGCTGAGGCCAGGTAGGCTGGGGTGAGATGAACATAGTGACTGCGTTCCTGTGTGTGCCTAGCCACCAGGTGGGGACTTGGGAGGGGTGCAGGTGTGCTTCATTGTCACTTGTCAGGCCCATCCCTGGAACTTTTGGGGAGGCAGCTAGGTCCCTGGAGCCGCTCATCTTTTCATGCTTTTGAAGAAGTGACTCTGACCAGGAGGGCTTGGCATTTGTCCAGCTCTTTTCTGCCTCATGTGTTATCCTTGAATCAGCAGAGGGCTTAGGGAGGGTCCCTGAACTCAGACCCCAGCAAAGGCTCTGAGGGCTACTTTGCTCCCTTGTCCCAAAGAACCCCAGAAGCCCAGCAAGGTGGGTGCACTGGGAGAGAGCTGGGGGGCAAGTCTGCTGACCAAGTGGCCTCCATTGAGTGGAAGTGGTCAGCTGACCCTCATGGGGTCACTTGGGGGCAAACTCCCATCTTGTGCTCATCCTGTCCACCCAGGTGTGTGCTCCAGCTGAGCCCTGGCCTGTTCATCACATCATGGTACCCGTGGGTCTGACCAGAGGCCCCTTTCTTCCAGGCACCTTCCTTTTCCGCTGCTGGCGGTGGCCCCAGGGGCCCGTGAGCATGCGGGTGGGAGGGGCGTCCTTGTGTGGGAATGTGAGCCGGCTCTGTAAACAGCTGGTGACTCACCACATAGCTATGTCACTGACGCTGTTGGTTGAGTTGGAAGAGATGCCCAGCCCCTCCTCCCTCTGCATGGAAAACTTTCTCAGGGCTCCTGGGCTCCCAGGCGCCTGGCTCTCTCTTATGGGGTGGTGGAAGCCCATGGCTTCTAGTGCCATTGTAACCTGGTTAGGCAGGAGAAAGGCTATGGATGCATGCCTTGCCTACCCCGTGTGATCTCTTACCTCCGTTAGATCATCCCTAGCTATTCTAGTCCCATCTTGGGTCCCAGATGGATACTGTGTCAAGATGTACATGTCAGGATGTATGCTGGCTCACCTGGGTCTCTGAGCCGGCCCTGCCCTTGTCCTGCTCAGTCCACTGCCAGCACTCCTGAGAGTGGCTGGCGATGTCACCAGGGTGCTGGGTGTCCACAGCCCAGAGCCAAGACCCTGTCTCTCATTGATAGCTGTCAATGGGTGTGATGGACTATGGAGATGGGCCCCATCAGAGATGAGGCCACAGGGTCTGTGGGGAGGGGACAGTGGGGGTCATTCTCTGTCTCGCTCATGTCTGTCCTCTTCACCCTCCTTTGTGTGTGCTCCTCTGATGTCTCTTGCACTGTGCTTCTTTGTCAGGGTATGGAATATAATAGGGGTGTATCCCATCCCCCACAGAGACCATCCCTGTCTGTCCCTCCCCAGTTGTTGGGGAATGAATGGGTTTGTTTACTGCCTGACAACCTCGTGTTGTCTTTCCGCACAAGCCTGACCCTCGAGTCAGGATTGTTTTGGGGCTTCTCTGTTACTATGGCGACCATTGGGGCTGGCTACTTCCCAGGGTCGCCATGGCAACTATCAGAGGGGGAATCATGCTTGGGATGCCTTGGCTGGCTTTTTCATGAATGATGAGAGTGTGTGACACAATGCAGACTGGAGAGTGAGGAGAGCGGGTGAGGGGGCTAGCAGGCGGCAGAGGGGACAGGTCCCACCACACAGCCCAGTAGGGCAGCTAAATGTCTCTAGCCGCAGCCTCTGAACCTACTGCCCACCAGGAGCCCCCCACCCATTCTTGGGGGCCTTGGAGGTCACCGTGAGGAGCCAGGGTGGCTTGGGAGGAGTGGTGATGTCACAGCTACAGTGCCCTTCACTGTGGTAGGTGTCCCGTGAGCTACGAGAAGGTGGGGCTGGAGAGGGGTGGCAGGTGCTCTGTGCCTGGTCAGTCTTTGGGGTGAGTGGGATTGCTTCTCCCTCCCTGGGGAGCTGGGATTGGAGCAGCAGGAGCTCATGCTGAGGCAGAGACTATTCTGAGGGTGGTCGAGCTCCTTTGGAGCTGAGTACTACAGCTCTTAGAGCTAGCTTTGTGGCTGGTGGATCCCTTTGGTCTTGAGTATCCTCAGCACCTGATATCTCGTCTAAGTTCAGGAAGGGAGTGAAACCAGCAATTGCTCACGGCTGGCAGTTATCTCACAGTACTGATGGCTTCAGCATACACTGGGATGGGGGTCAGGAAAGCAGCTTCTGGGGACCACAGGCCCTGACTGCTGGAGGCTGATCCTGGAGTGTGAGGTACTGCTAGGCAGAGGCTGTCTTGCCAGGATGCCTCCTCCAGGAGCCCCTGAGGATGGGCCCATCTCCTCTCTGGGCACTATACCTGGGAGGCAGTGCACTATCCCCAGCCCACTAACCTACACTGCTTCTGTGTCTCTCCAGCTACAATTTCCAGGTGGTTCCTTTCTGGTGACCGGGCCCGGGTTATGACGACTAATCCCAAGCCGAACAAGGCATTGAAGGTAAGACAGGCTGGACCAACATGGCCATGACAGTCACTGCCTTGACATGGCAGGGGAAGTCTCTTCTGTCCTGGCAGCCCCTGCTTTCCCAGCACTTGCCCCTAGAGGGGGAACAGCCTTGTCCTCGGGAGCCAGGGAAGGACCTCTGTTGGGAGGAAGTTCCTGGCAGAAGAGGTGTGACAGTGTTGCCAGAGAGGTCTTTCATAGGGGGCAGGGGGGTAGGCACCTTCTTCTGCCTAAACTTGTCTCCCAGTGTCAGATGTGGGCAGAGTGGCCTTGGGTGTCCCAGCTCTTACTACCTGCCGGGTTTTCTCAGCTTCTGCCACTAGGGGTGCCCCTGGACCGGCTTTCATGCCTAGAGGCTACCAAGAGCTGTGCACAAGGCCTCTTGGGAGAGAGTACTCTGCATCTCCAAGTTCCCTCCAGGTAGCCATGATCAGCCAGACCCAGGCTTTGCCCCATTGGGTGGGCGGCAGGGAAGGGTGGCTGCTGTGTCTCCCTTTTCCTAACCTAGAAGGGCTGAGCAGAGCACTTTGATTGGCATTGGTAAGCTCCCTTTGCATATGTCTCTTAGGCGACCAGGACGTTGGCCGTGACCTCCTTCTTTTTTTTT
>NW_008354274.1:4154876-4217692 GCF_000622305.1 Nannospalax galili | reverse complement strand
TTAATTTTAATTTTTTTTCATTTTTCAAATATTTTTATTTTATGTATATGAGTGTATTGCCTGCGTGTATGTAAGTGTACCTGTGTCATGTAATGCCTACAGAGGTCAAAAGAGGGCACTGAATCCCCTGAAACTGGAGTTACAGACAGTTGTTAGCTGCCATGTGGGTGCTGGGAATCAAACCTAGGTCCTCTATAAGAGCAGCCAGTGCTCTTAACCTCTGAGCCACCCCTCCAACTCCTTGAATACTTCTTTTTTAAAATTTTATGTGTATGAGTGTATTGTCTGCATGTATGTATGTAAGTGCATTGTTGTGCAATGCCTTTGGAGGTCAGAAGATGGTGTCAGATCCCTGGAACTGGAGTTACTGGTGGTTGTCAGCCACTAAGTGGGTGCTGGGTATCGAACCCAAGTCCTCTGCAAGAGCAGTGCTCTTAATCACTGAGCCATCTCTCCAGCCCCATGACCTTACTTCTTAAGGAAACAGGTTTTGGGTCCTCTCTGATCAAAGAGGGGTCCTAGTGACAGGGCTGTGCAATATGACTTTGTGGCACCCTGTCATGGGCACAATGTTAGAGTCCCACACTGCCACCCTGGTCCAGAATGGGAGCACAGGACAGGCAAGAGGCACTGCTGGGCTTCTGTTGGACCAGATCCCAGCCTTCTTGGCGACTGTGAGCAGGTACTGGAGTGAACCCTGCATCTCCCCATGCTAACCCCTGCTGCTATGGTCCCTCAGGTCAAGAAGGAGGCGGGCGAGAACGCCCCTGTGCTCAGTGATGATGAGTTGGTGTCTATGTCGGTGCGGGAGCTGAACCAGCACCTTCGGGGGCTCACCAAGGAGGAGGTGACGCGGCTGAAGCAGCGGCGACGCACACTCAAGAACCGTGGCTACGCGGCCAGCTGTCGCATCAAGCGAGTGACTCAAAAAGAGGAGCTGGAGCGGCAGCGAGTGGAGCTGCAGCGGGAGGTGGAGAAACTGGCCCGGGAGAACAGCAGCATGCGGCTGGAGCTGGACGCCCTGCGCTCCAAGTACGAGGCCCTGCAGACCTTCGCCCGCACCGTGGCCCGTGGGCCTGTCACGCCCACCAAGGTGGCCACCACCAGCGTCATCACTATCGTCAAGTCGGCTGAGCTCTCCTCCACCTCTGTACCCTTCTCAGCTGCGTCCTAGTGCCTGCCTGGGCCAGGCAGGGTGCTGGCAGAGGCACGGCCCACGCCTGTCTTAGGCTCCTTGGCACAGACTCCTTATGTGCACCTGCCCATCTCGGACCCTGCCAGGCTGAGGGTGGGGACAGCAGGGATAGACTGATGCAGCGTGAGAGGGAGGTTTTCCTGAGCAGGTGCTGCACACAGTCCCATGCACACACGTGTACACACACACTGCCCCTTCCTGCAGGGGTGTGTTTTTATGAGCCTTCTTCAATGCCTGCCCATCAATAGCATCCCTGCCAAGGTTCTCCAGCTGCCACGGTGGACACTGCACTGCCCTTTGCTGGGCTCTGGCTGGTGACAGGAACAAGTTCCAACCTTGTTCCTAGCAAATGGCGCCACAATCTGTGTTATCCCTGAGAGCCATGTCCTGGGAAGCAGTTCTAGGAATGGCTACCTGCAGGGCCTGGCACAGCCCCCGAGGGCAAGGAGCCCTGGTCAGGTAGGTGGTCACATGGGAAAGTCTGTCCAGTATGTGCAGAGGGTTGCATGGAGGTCGTGGAGTGTCTCTTGTTGTCTGTCAGCTGAGGCGGCTGCATAGTGTGGTGTAGGGGCCACCTAGCCACAAAGCCAGCAAACATCTGTACTCAGCAGAGGAGAGAGGCTGGAGGGGGCAAGTGACCTGAGAGATGTTGGGGGATGTAGAGGTAGCAATTACGATGTGTCTTCTTACTGGAGAAAGACAGGCAGTGAGGTGGGTGAGGATCGAGTGGAGTCTTGGGGGCCTAGACCCCAGGATGTGGAAAGGCCATAGCATCACAGTGTAGAGGGCCAGAGGGCACATCTGGAGGGCCTTGTGGATATCCCCCCTGTGGGTAGGTCAGCGAGATCCCAGGGCAGTCTGTAGGCACAGAGAGACCATCTGTGCAACCTTGGTGCTCAATTGTCACCTGCCTATTCCTTCTTCCTGAATGTTTGTACCACTGGTCACCTTGGGGACCCTTTCTGGGCCTTCTCTCCCAGAGCACGGCTATAGCGCCCCTTCCTGTGACTAGAGTCCCAGCTGGGTGAGCAAGGGCTGGCTTTGGGAGCCCCATCTGGGGCAGGTTGGTGGAATATGAGCCCTGTGCCCTGTCACCAGCTAGAAGCCATGTGTAACTATCAGGGCCAGCACAAGAGGGCTGCAGCAAGCCTCCAGGGAGATGCCAGGTCTGCCTGCAGGATTGGGAAGAGAGCAGAGGACAGGCAGCCCCAAGGGCTTCAGCTTATTGTCCAGTCAGAAACTGGGGCCCTGCTGTGTGGTGGGCTGTCCCCCAAGATCCTGGGGAGCATGGTAGGTGGGAGGAGTGGGGAGGGGCAGGCTGAGCCACAGCCAGGCACTTAGAAATTGCTGTCAATACCTTTTGGTAGGTAATCCATATTGGATATCAATAAGGACCATGGGGGAATATTTAAAGAGAGAGAAGATATATATATATATATAAAAATTATATACACATTTTATCATACAGATTCTTCATAACAGTTTTCTTTCCTGGTAGATCTCTATTAGTGCAGAGTGGGTTGCATGGGGTGGGGGCTTGTCCATCGCCCATGCTCCCCGCCTCCCCCTGCTTCCATGAATCAGTTGCTTGCTTTGGACTGAAGCCCAGGGTGCCACCAAGTGGCCTGGACACGTTGGGTCACTAGTAGCATGTGCGCTCCAAGATGGGTTGCAGTAGCGGCCTCTTCCCAGCTCCTGGTATCCCGTCTGTGGGATGTGGTAAGCAGGTGACCACTGGCTGTGGGTTGCTGTGTACTTCTGGTGGGGGGCTCTGAACCTTGAGATTGAGAGAGCTCTTCCCACCTGGAGCTCATCCAGGGGCCCACCTGGAAGGAGGGGCTAAGGAAGGATGTGAGTGTGCTCTGTTTTTCTTTATATCACTGAAATTTCATTTTCATGATTTAATATATGGATTTTTTTATTTAAGAAAATGAGTTTTCTGTCTCATGCCTCTATCTTCCCAAAGAAGGCAAGCTGTGTTCTTTCAGAGGGACAGGGATGCGTACTGGCCACACGGGCCCAGCGTCCCTGGCCACCTGTACTTGGCAGTTTCATCAGTTTCATTTCAATATTTATTTTTTTTTGTGCTACTTTTTCTCCCCCCATGTCATAAATTATTGAGACGAGATCATATACCGTGGACCCATCTGCACCCTGCCTTATGGCCACTACCTAATTTATTGCTGTACATGTTGCTGTGACTGCTTTTGTATCTTTGCAATAAAGAGTTTCCTGTTTGAGATGTTACCAGTGTGGATGCTGATGTGGCTGGAAGCCCTGGGACCTGGGCTAGACCTCCTGGTGGGCCCTGGCTTCCTATACCACATACCAAGGCTCCTGGGGACCTGAGTCAGGATCCTGGACTGGCTTCTTGGGATGCGGGGACTGGCATTCCTGTGCTCCTGGCTCACTTGCAAGTGGGTCCCTGAGCATCCAGTAGTCTCTGATAGCTGAGAGATCCCTGCTTTATAGCTGGGAGCCTCAGGGACCTGAGCCGTCCCTTCCCAGCAGGGTGGGCCATATTGCCTGCCTGGCCCTGCCCCCTGAGCAGTGTTGGGTGGGGTCTGGGGTGAACCTGTAGGACACTGCAAGAGGGACAGGGTCCATGTGGGGCAGAGAGCAATGTCCCAGCTTAGTGCAGCCAATAGAATGTTTTAAGCATAACTAGGGCTGGAGAAATGACTGGTACAGAGCTTGCCTTGTAAGCATGAAGACCTGAGTTCAGTCCCCAGAACCTGTGTTAAAAAGCCAGACATATGGTATGCTTGTAATCCCAGCACTGGGGAAGTAGAGGCAGGTGACTCTGGGGCTCACTGGCCCTCTGATGAATTCCTACTTGGTGAGGCCAATGAGAGACCCTGTCTTAAAACAAGAATAGGTAGACAGTGCCTGAGAAACAAAGCTGTCTTCTAGCCTCCACACACGTGCCTGTACATTCACACATGCACAGGAAGCCTAATTAGACCCAGATCAACTAGGTCTCCTGATGGATGCCATCCCTCCACCCAGACTTTCCAGGTGAGCTGTCAGCCCCTGCCCTGACCTCAGTAGGCTGGACCAACCCACATGTCCCTCCTGCTCACCTACCCTGACTGCAGAGATATTTACCAGGTAGGGTGACCACTTAGCTAAGGCAGATTTCTCTGCAACTGACCCTAGCCTACTCTTGAGTGGCAACCAGCTTCTGTGGCCAGACAGAATGTAAAGGAGCCCCTGACCAGCCATGCTGGACACCTACACTGTGCTTAGGTTTTGCCTGGGTTACCACACACACGAGAACCAGGGATCAGAGCAAGTTAGAAATGGCAAGAGCCTAGCATTGTGGCTCACACTTGGAAATCCTAGCATTTAGGAGGCTGAGACAACATGATGGCAAGTTCAAGGACAGCCTATGCTACACAGAGTTCCAGGCCAGCCTGGGCTACAGAGTAAGACCGTATCTCACGGCATAGGGGCTGGTATGTTGGCTCAGTAGACAAATTAAGCATGAGTTCAGAGCCCCATCACCCACATAAAGGACTGGTCATGTGCATCTGTAACCCCAGCACTTTTGGGGTTGAGATGAAGACAGGCAGATTCCTGGGGCTTTACTGAACAGCCAGCTTAGCCTAACTGATGAAGCTTCAGGTTTAGTGAGTGGTCCTGTCAAAAAATACAGTGAAGGTTCAATACCTTAAGCATCCTGATTTGATCCCTGTTTTCAGTCCTTAAACTTTGGAACTGCTAGTGATGGCTGAGTATAGATTTTATTTATAGACAATTTGTCACAGGTGGGAAGAAAAAAAAATCACCATTGAAGGAGGCTGGAGAGATGGCTCAGCAGTTAAGATTATTGGCTGATCTTGCAGAGGACCTGGGTTCAATTCCCAGCACTCACAAGGTGATATAGTCTGTCACTCCAGTTCCACGGGATCTGATGCCCTCTTCTGGCCTCTGAGGGCATTGTATGAATGTGGTGTACTTATATCCAAAATACTCATACACATAAACTAAAAATAAATTTTAAAAAATTTAAAAAATTGCCAAAAAATGATGTGGAGAATAACTGAGGAGACGCCCAGCATCGACCTCTGGCTGCCATACAAATGCTTACATGCATGCATACTTGCAGGCATGCATGTGTGTGTACACAGGAAATGGCAAAAGGCTGAGCCAGGACAAACCCAGTTCCTGCCTACCAAGCAGTCCCTTCCTCGGGCCCCGTGGGCTGGTACTGTGCCTGATCCTTCTTTCACTAGTGATGAAACTTGAAGCCCCCCCATACCCCAACCATTCCCCCATATTCCCTGAGTGGCAATGCCTAGGCAGCTGGCTTCTTCTGAGTCAGTGGCCACATTCAAACAGCCCATGTTGAGCCCTGGGTACCATATTATCCCTAGCCTGGCTTTGCTTTGTGTTGTGTTGGGAGAAAGCATGCCCATCTACAGGTGAAGATGTCTGTGGAGGAGGGAGTAGTCAGTTCCTTGCCATGCTCAGTGACTTCCGGCAACCTGGTCAGGGCCCACCTTCCCCAGTATCAGTATATGCAGGTTCCTGACACATGGGTGGGTGTTCATAGATGTCAATTCTATCCCTTCTCTAAAGCACAGACCTCAGAGGCCGTCCAGGGCCCCAGAGGCTACTTGGCATCTATCTCTAGGGCAGAGATAGGGTCTCTCCCTTTGGCAGAGGACTGCCTAAGTCTCCCCTCTCATTGGAAGGCTGGCACAGAGCCTGTCTCAGTCTCCAGATATTGTGAGCCCTTCCCGAGGCTGCTCTGTAGCCCTGCCAGCCCCAGAAGGCATGATAAGTGGGTGTGGGTGGCTCTTTGTGGCCAGGTGCAGGGAGGAACTAAGTCTGTCTTATCAGCCCAGCAGGGCCAGAGAGAGGCCACTGGCCTTGAATCCCTGATTCCTGTGCCCTGGAAACAAGAAGGCAGGGGAGTGTCACCTCCCCACCCTTGACACTGTAGTCAGGTGCTGTTTAGCTGTCTCTGAAGTCAAGGGCACGCTCTCTTCTCTCCCTACTGGCCGTGGGAACCAGCAGCCAGGCGGGTGTCACTGCTCCCTGGGTGGTGCCCACTGTCCAAGTGCCTGTCTGGCTTGCTGGGCCTGGCTCCCCACACCTGCTGCCTTTGTCCCCCACATTTCCAAAGCCATTCTAGCTACAGATACTGGGCTGATCTCAAGCTCCCTGGGCACTTGGTTCTCCTTGGTATGCAGGAAGTGGAAGGGAAAAAGGCAGGATACCAGGCTTATGCTCAGCCTCATAATCCACTCTCAGCTGGGGCCAGCCTGAGGTGCCCAGGGAGATGATTACCCCAGCTCTAATGGTAGCACAGAACTTCTCATCTGGTGGGAAAGTCCACACTCTGCCCTGCACTGCTCTGAGCCACACTGCAGTGGTTGCCCTGGTTGTCCCTGACACCCAGCTTTATCCCATGGGCCCTGGCGGACCACCCCTTGGTAGCCCTTCACATGGGATATAAGTCCTGCAAAAACAGACATCCAACAAGCTTTAGAAAATGCAAGGTGTTTATCTATAAATAAGCAGTTAGTAGCTGGCAGGCTGGTGCCCTCACAGCCATGCTGTGCTAAGAGGCCAGGCCACCCCCGTGGGGGCCTTACCAAGGATCTGTGCTAGAATAAAGGGCAGGGGGGTTTCTTCATGCACCCAAGATAGCCACAGCCAGGCCCAGGCTCTGTGGCTCCTCAGTCCTAGGTGACCGGGCCTATTCTTCCTGACTGTCCCTCTCTGCAGTTGACCTAACCATCTGTCTCGTGGGCCTGTGGTATGGAAGGAGTAGCCAGCTCTCAGGTCCACCTGCGGCCTGGTCACGCCACTGGGTCCTTGGGCTTGTCCATTTCGCCCAGGTGACTTTTCCCTGGGCCATATGTGGGATGGGGAGGGCCCCCAAGACCTCGCAGGGGGTTTCTCAGGAGAGGCTGGGCCTCTGGAAAGTAAGCTGGTGGGTGGGGGCCCAGGCAGACTGGGTCCCCAGCCAGACTCCACACTCTCCTCATCCCTACAGGTCCTCAAAGGGAATCAGCATGCGTTTCTCTATGTTTTGGCTTTTTTTACCCACTCTGGAGCCACTGATTGGGCCAGGGTGGGTGCTGGGTGATGGATGGTGCCCACCCTGGCTGGGCCCCGGGGCCTCATGTGTGGCTTGTTGTATATACTGCTGGTAGGCTGGTGAGAAGTTATGAATGGCATCCTGGACGATGTCCTGAGGGCTGATCGTCTCCTTTAGGCCACTGGATATGCTCTGCATAGGTGCTGGTGGGGCTGGAGGGGACAGAGCATAGGCTGAGCCACAGGCCTCCATGGACCCTAGCACCCCACATTGAATACCCATTCCCTCAGTCCTGTCTTACCCAGGCTATCTTGGGCTACTCAGGCCTGGGGGTGGATCTTGTGTGTTTAGGCCTTGCCATTGGCTAGCAAGTGACTCCAGATACCAGAGCCCTTCACACTGAGCAGGTGGGAGCCAGGCGGTCACCAGCCATATGATCCAAATGGCTGTACTCTTAGGGTGGTCAGCCCAGCCCCTCCTGACACCCTCAAGGGACCTCTGGTAGTGGCCAGGTCTACTAGAGTCTCCAGAGCTCGCAGCCCCCCTTACCTACTGGTTCAGACACCCACAGGGGTATCTCCCTGCTGGGCAGTGGATACCATGGCTAAGCCATTCCAGTACTCCAGGCTTACCAGGCGAGTTCTTCTCTGCGTAGACCTGACAGGGGAAGGCGTAGCGCAGCGCAAGCGAGGCAAACAACATCTCAATGCAGATTAGAAAGTTCTGGTAGCCAGCAGCTAGTGTGCCGGCCCCTACTCTGGTGCCATCCACAGCTTGAACCTCAGGGATGATCCCACATCTCTCCAAGATGGCCAGCAGCATTCCTGGAGGTGGTGATGACTGCTCAGGCCCTGGAAGGGAGCTGAGCCCTGCCCACTGAAGCCTGATGTAGGCAGGGGATGGCAAGAGAAAGACTAGCCTTCCCCCCAGTCTCCTCTGACCAAGGCAGCCTGTCCATACGGTCACATTTTGTGACGGGGGACTGTGGTTGAGAGGGCTGAGTGTCTCAAAGTTGGCGTCCTTGGGTGCTCTCCCTGACACATCCAGTTAGGGGCCTCTCTCCTATGGTCTGTCTGCTGGATGTCTTCCTCCACCATGGGGACTGAATTCTCACAGCCTGGCAGGGACCAGGGCTCAGGAAGCCCAGTTGTGGCCTCCTTTTGCTGACAGACCTCACTGTATCCCAAAGCCCTAGGCTCTACTGGCTCTGATTTGAGCAGCTGAGCTACTTCCCCATGACTAGGGAAGCTGAGACACACAGGGCTGGGATGGAGGTGCAGTCTGAACCCAGGTTCCAGGAATGCCAGCCCTGGCTCCACACCTATGCCCAGAGCCCACACACCCTGCCAAAAGGAGAGGAAGATGATGGCTTTGATGGTGAGGAACTTGAGCACCGGCTCGAAGGGCCTCAGGAGCTCCCTGGTAGCAAAGTAGAAAAGGAACAGAGCGTAGAGAGCCAGGCTGACAGAGGCGTTGTACACGAGGGTCACATACAGGTAGCCGCTGCGGACACTGGGCCAGAGGATATGTTGGTTAGAGCGACCCCTGGCCTTTATAGACATGCTTTTGGCTTGTCCCCTTCCTGGCACAGCCCCACCTAGGTCTTTTCTCCAGGATCTTAGCATCAAGAACAGGGCTTGAGGCTTTTTGTTGCCCAATACTCTACCCACTGAGCTACAGCCCACTTAGAGGGATGGCCCCTTGAGGAAGGACCTGAGGGGGTCCTGACTCTCCTTACTTGAAGTCTCCATCGTGGTATCTGTCAAAGGCCTGGAGGATGATGGTGATCAAAGCCATGACTGGTTTGACGATACAGAATTGTAGTGTGGCCTGGGGGTGTGGTGGGGGAAGGGAGTGAGAACGGTTGCATGGGGGCAGGGCAAGGGCACGGGGGGCTAGACAGCCCTTCACCTGCTTGCAGAACCTCAGGAACGTGATGGAGTAGGACACGCCCCGGAGACAGCAGGTCCCATAGAAGCAGCTGGACCTGGATGTGAGGAAGAAGTGGCTGAGGCTGCTGGGAAGACAGCTGAAGGGTCCCTGGCATGGCCTGGCCAGGCCCTGGGCAGGGTGGGCTCACCTGATGGGTTTGCCGCGGATCTCAGCCATGATGGCGCTCTCGCCCCCCAGATATTGGAAGCACAAGGTTAGGAAACTGTATATGACAAATGCTGCAGTGGGGACAGAGGGGTGATAGTGAGCGTGGGCCCACGGGACCCTTCCACGTGTAGGTTCGGCTAGACCCACCAGAAATCCATAGCGCACATGTTGGGGCACACCCTCAGGGCATGTTCAGATCAGCAAACCAGGCATCCAGGTTGCAGACTATGCAACCCTTATAAGCAGCAGGTCTCAGACGCATGCTGAGACAGGGAGGATGGGGTACCTGGCTGGAGGCTGGTGGGAACATGTAAGCATGTGGGTGGCTGGGGTTCTCACTGGGCTCCCCCAGCCCAGCCCTGAGCATCGTGTGTGTGTGTGTGTGTGTGTGTGTGTGTGTGTGTGTGTGTCTGGGGTTCCCCCTGGTTCCCCAGCCCAGCCCCCCATCACCTTCGTAGCAGTCTCGGACAGAGTCGAAGTAGACATAGTAGGGATGGCCCCCGAGGAGGAGGAGGCTGAGCCAGGAGTCGAAGGCGTAGATGGGCACAATGAATAGGAGGCGGATGACGTAGCGCTGCTCACACGGCGCGGTGTAGGAACGTAGGTGGGAGTATATCTACACCAGGAGAGTTCCGGTGAGACCTCTGTCCCCAGCTCCTGTCCCTTCTGTTCACCTCACAGGCACCAGCCAGGATGCTGGGCAGGAAGTGAGACTGGGCAGACCTCTGGGCTGGCCTGCTTCTCCTACACTCCCTACTTTTCTACAGGGAGCAGGACAGACACAGGAAGGAAACCTTTTCCTATAGTAATCAGACGGATAGAGAACATATATCAAATGGAAAGAGTCAGGCCTGATCATGCAGGCCAGTCATCCCAGCTACTCGGGAGGTTGAGGCAGGAACATCATGTGTGCAGCCCAAGCAACTTAGTGACCCTGTCTCTAAATGGAATGTGGAACTGGGGAGATGGCTCAGTGGATAAAGTGCTTGCTGTACAAGCATGAGGACCTGAATGCAGATCACCAGAACCCAAAGAAAAAGCCAGGTGTGATGTGGCCTACATCTAGTGCTAGGGAGGTGGAGACAGATGGATTCTTGGAACTCACTGGCTGGCTGGTCAGTCTTGCCAAATCAAGGAACTCCAGGTCCCAGTGAGAGACTCTGTCTCATAAAGCAATGTGGACAGTGCCTGTGGAATGACACCTTTCTGGCTTCTATTCACACACAAAGGTAAAAAGAGGGTGGGGGTGTGGCTTAGTGGTAGAGCTCCTGCCTAGAATCCCCTCAGTGAGGGGCTTGGGGTGTGGCTCAGATAAACCATGTGTAAAACCCTAGGTCCAATCCTCAGCACCACAAAGAAAAAAAAAGTATCTGTGATTAACAAAAAAATTAAACTTGGGGTTGGAGGGATGGCTCAGTGGTCAAGAGCACTGGCTGCTCTTCCAGAAGACGGGGATTCAGTTCTCAGGACTCACATGGCAGCAACCTACTATCTGAAACTCATGTTCTAGGGGCTCTGACGCCCTCTTCTGGCCTCCAAGGGCATTGCACACATGTGGTATACTTACATACATGTAGGCAAAACACTCATACACATACATTTATGGTATCCAACCCACGTGGATTTTTTGTTTGCATATTTGTACATATGTGGTGTATGCTGGTATGTGTGGCTGCACATGTGTGTGGCTGCACATGTGTGTGCATGCATGTGGAAGCCAGAAGCTGATGCTGGGTGTCTTCCTCAACTGCTCTCCATGTAACTTTAAAAAAATTTTTTTTTGTTTGTTTGAGACAGGGTCTTCCTGTAGCCCCCACTGGGCTAGAACTCACTATTGTAGACCAGGCTATCCTTCAAGTTCACAGAGATCTGCCTGCTTCTGCCTCCCAAGTGCTGGGATGAAAGGCATGCAGCACCATGCCTGGCATTATTTTAATTTTTTAAATGTATGCATATGTGTCTTTGTGTGTATATTCCACATGTATGCAGGTACCTATGGAGGTCAAACAAGGGCATCGAATCCCCTGGAGCTAGAATCACAGGTGGTTGTGGGTCACCTGGTATGGGTGCTGGGAATTGAACTGGGGTCCTCTGCAAAAACAGTACCTACTGTTAACCATTGAGCCATCGCTCCAGTCCCACCCACCCTATTTTCTTGACCTCTCTCATGGAATCTGGAGCTCACTGATCTGGTACACTTGTGGCTGAGCTTCAGGGACTCACTGACCCTCCCCACCCCCTGGTGCTGGGGTTACAGATGCGTCTGCCATGCCTGGGCTTTTTCTGGTGCTAGAGACTGAACCAGTGCTCTTGTTTTTGTCTTTTTGAGGCAGGGTCTCAATGTAGACCCAGCTGGCCTGGAACTAGCTATGTAGACTAGGCTGGCCTTGAATTCACAGAGATCTGCCTGCCTCTGCCTCCAGAGTGCTGGGACTAATGGCGTTCACCACCATGCCTGGCTGCAGTCAGTGCTGTTAACTGCCCAGTCATCTCTCCACTACCCCACTTCCCCCACAGAAACAAAAACAAAAACAACCCCATTCTTTAGCATCTTCAGGCACAGGGCACGTCTCAATTTACAATGTCCTGTGGGAGTAAGGCGGGCTGCGGTGAGCACTGCGGCACTCATTCAACAACAGTTTCTTGAGCCCTGCTGAGTGTCAGATCTAGGTCAGGAGACCTGAAGGGGTAGAGCGTTTGTAACACAATTAGGCTCTCAGCATAGGGACAGAGGAATGAATTTATTCCTTAAACTCCTTAAATAAAGGGGAAAATTAAGTTGGGCATGGTGGCACAAGCCTTTAATCCTAGCACTTGGGAGGCAGAGGCAGGTGGATCTGTGAGTTCAAGGTCAGCCTGGTCTACCTAGCAAGTTCCAGGCTCAAAAACACTATAAACAAACAAACAAACAAATAGGAAAATTCTGTGCATGGAGACTCAAAATACTGAAACACAAGGAATGACTGCTGGGGTTTCCCACCCTCACCATAGAGGCCCAGGCTGGCTATACTATATAACTGATGTGCAAAGGAGCATTATATAGTCAGTAAAAAGATGCTCAGAGCCGGGCATAGTGGCACACGCCTTTAATCCCAGTACTCGGGAGGCAGAGGCAGGCAGATCTCTGTGAGTTCAAGGCCAGCCTGGTCTACATAGTGAGTTCTAGGACAGCTGGGGCTACAGGGAGACCTTGTCTCAAAAAGATACCCCCCTTCATAAAAAGATGCTCAGAAACATCTCTAAGGCAAGCTCTCTAATGAGATGAGGAACCTGAGAACCAGGTTGAGAGAATACTGAGAACCAGCAGGGTTCCCAGTATTACACATACCTGATAAAAACGGAAGGAAAGGGCTGGGGATGTGACTCAGTTGGTAGGGTGCTTGCCTAGCATGCAGGAAGCCCTGGGTTCCATTCCCATCATCACATAAAAGGGTCAAGGTGATATCTGCCTGTCATCCTGAAACTTGGGAATGTAGAGGCAGAATGGATGGACAGAGCTACATAGCGAGATTGGGACCAGCCTGGGTACAAGATGCTGTCTCAAAAAAAACCACAAAACAAAGCAAAAACAAAAACAGCAACACCCTTTCCCAACAAAACAGGAAGGTGATCATAGTGTTCCTTGAACCTTTCTGAATTTTCCATGTTTTTGTACAGGGACACACTAGAACAGAAACACCCCCCCGTACCCCCCCTCGCCCCCAGTTCTGGAGATGGAACCTAAAACCTCATGCTGGGTCTTTTTAATTAATTTGCTTGAGACAGGGTCTCATTGTGTAGCCCTGGCTGGCCAGTAACTCACTATGTAGACCAGGCTGGCCTTGAACTCAGACACCCATCTGCTTCTGCCTCCCAGAACTGGGATTAAAAGCATGGGCCACCACACCTGGCCTCCATAGAGTCTTTAAGAGGATTGGGAGCTGGATGGATGGCCCCATTCCAGGCCACTGTAGGGAAGACTTCCTGGGGAGGTGCCCTTCGGGGCACAGGATAATGATGTTTGAGGGAACTGTGTGCAGAGGCTGTGTGGGATACAGAGGCTGCTGGTGTCAGAGCCAAGCTCCTATCAGTCCGTCCCTCCCTGGCCACTGCTGAGGGAGAACACAGTGTGACCAGCCAGCAGGAGACCTCTCCCAGGCTGGCACTGCCTGACTAGTGACCTTGACAAGCTGCTGACCTCTCTAGCCTTCTTTTCTCCATTTGTAAAGTGAGGCATTGAACCCCTCTGTTCAGTTCCTGCTCCTCTGGGAAGCCTTTTCTGCTGGCCTGAACAGCAAGGGCCAGCCTCATGCCACCCACCTCTATGGCTAGGACCCACCTGGCTTGTCTCTAGATACTGGTGTGTGTTCCTTGTATCCTGGTTATTGAGGCCACACCTGGATAGGTACCAGCCAGCAGGTGTCTGACATGGGCAGAGGAGCCTGCTCTCACTTCCTGTCTCTGCTCCTGAGGGCCCTTGCCCTGGGCTCACTTGCTCACCAATGTCCTCACAGTGTTAGGTGGCATCCCAGAGGACCGATGCTCCTGCATCCAACTCCTTACTGCCTAGCTTCCTATCCCCAGCTCCTACCTCCCAGTTCTCCAACTCCCTGTCCCCCCACTCCCCACCCCCAATTCCCCACTCCCAGCTCCTGCTCCCCAGCTCTCCAGACGCTTGCCCCCCCAGCTCCTACCTCCCAGTCTTCTCTTAGCTCCTTCTCCTTCCACGCAGCTCACCCAATCTCATTCCCCTAACTTCCAGCCCCCTACCCCCAACAGCTCCCAGCTGCCTGTTTCTGGCTTGAGGCTCGCTACAGAGCAAATTCCGGCCCTGGCCAGCTCCAGAGGGATAAGGCCCTTGCTCCTCCAGCTGTGTGAGCCTGGGGGAGCCCCTGACCCTCTGAGTCTTAGTGTGCTTGTCTGTGAACTGGAACCAATCACTGACCTCAGTGACCAGTGTGAGGGGCCAAGGATATGACTTGGGGTGCTGGACTAGTGCTCTGCCCTCTGCCCTCTGCCTGGCAGAGACTTCAGGCCTGGCCCCTGGGGAAAGGCCCTAGCTGGACACTGTGGCCTGGGGTCCCACCAGGCCTCAGTGTCCAGTACTGGGACTGTCCATGGAGGTCCCCTGACCCCAGCAGCTGCCAGGTCCTATAGAGACCTATGGTCCTTTGCCAGGCCAAACAGGGGGGCTTACCTGGTGGCAGGTGAGCAGCAGAGCAGTCCATACAAATACACCTGACATGCCTCGGGCCAGCGCGCTGTTAAGGAAGAGCTGGGGGGCCCCCTGCGAGCCGTTGTCCACGCGCTCCATCTGTGGCCTGGCTGCCACTGTGGGCATTGCCGGGGGCGGGCTGGGCAGAAGCCAGGTCGCCGAAACCAGAGGGACTCCAGCTGTCCGCAGGAGCCCTGATGAGTTCCTCATCTGCAGGGGCCAGCAGAGGAGTGAGGACCCAGCTCAGGCTTCCGAGGGAGGGGAGGGGATGGGATGGGCGGGAGGTGGGGCCACAGGGGCTGAGGCCTGAGGCCATGTGGGTGTTTCCCAGTGGCCAGCTGTGCCCACTATGAACTTCTGCCCACCTGGCCACCATCGCTGGTACCCCATTCAACATCCCAAGATCTTCCTGAGCACTCATGGCCACCTGTTTCTTCTACAGGAATCTGTGTCTGCCTCTCCCACCCTCTCCCCTGACTCTAGTCACCCCTGGGGAACGTGGAAGCCCAGGGGCCTGGTTGCTTTCCTGCCTGGGGCTCAGATCTTGAGCTGGTGTCCTGGGAAACCCCTCAGATTCAATGCTCTGGGACCTCAGGGAGCTAGTTCCCAGGGGGCCAAAGACTGGTTCTAAGCTTGCCTGATGGCACATGTCTGTCATCCCAGCCCTCTAGAGGCTGTGTCCATGAGTTTGAGGGCAGACTGGGCTACACAGTGAGACCCTGGTCTCCAAAAATATCCCCAAACAAGCTGTGCATGGTGGTGCACACCTTTAATCCCAGCACTGGGAAGACAGAGGCAGGTAGATCTCTGTGAGATCAAGGCCAGCCTTGAGTTCCAGGCCAGCTGGGGCTATACAGAGACCCTGTCTTAAACAAACACACCAACCAACCAAACAACTAAACAAAAATCCCCAAAGCTTGCTTCCACTCAGGATTAGGAAGTGGGGATCCACCTGTTCTACTTGACTGAGGCATTTTTCTGAGAAAGCCAGGAAGCTTTGCCTCCTTCAGGGGAAAGTACCCACCCATCACACCAGCCCCCCTGCCCACCTTCATCCCCAGCCACCCACTGCCTGCCCTCTGCTCTTAATGTCTCAATAAGCTCCAGAGGCTGCCGGCGGAGCCCTTCCTCCCATTGCGCCTCCTTCCTGCTCTCCGTTGTCAGGTCACAGGGCTGGAGCCTACCTCTGTGGGCAGGAAGCTCTTGGGCTCAGGCCTGGGCGGCCTGGCCACCTCTGAGGACTCCAGACTAGTCTTTCACGTGGCCACCTTGTCTCCACTGGCACCTGCCGTGGGGGTGGAGCAAGGCTCTGGAAGGCTGTGTTAGGCCAGGAAGGCAGGTAGGGCCTCACCTGGCCAGTGGCCCACCTGGGCTTCAGGCTGAAGGAGGGACCAGAGGAGGAGCTGAAGTCTGTCCCCGCCCCTGTCGACACTCTATCCTTCTGGGGCTGTTTGCGCAGCAGCAGCTGGCTCCCAGGAACCTGCTGGCCAACAGGTGCCTTCACCTGCTGGCACCTGGTGGTTCCTGCAAGCTGAGCAGACAGGGATGGGGGGAGGGAGTCTGCTGGGCTGGGCTGGGTTCAAGGGAAGAGGCCTTGGGGGGAGCTCATGGACACAGGGCTTCCTTTTGGGTGGCGAGAAAGTTCTGGACCTAGACAAAGTGGTGGTTCCCTGAGCTGTGCACTTAGAACAGGGCAGGGCTGGGGTTGTGACTCAATTGGTAGAGCACTTGCCTAGCATGAAGCCCTGGGTTGCATACCCAGCACTGCATAACCAGGTGGTGGTATCCCTTGTAATCCCAACACTTGGGAAGTGGAGGCAGGAAGATCAGAAGTTCAAGGACATCTTCTGTAACATATTGAGTTCTAGGCCAGCCTAGGCTACATGAGAGCCTATCTCAATAAATCAATGAATTAATCAATGAATAAAATAAATATATAAAATTAAAACTTAGAGACTGGAGAGATGACTCAGCGGTTAAGAGCACTGGCTGTTCTTGCAGAGGACCGGGGTTCAGTTCCCAGCACCCATATGGTGGCTAACAACCATCTGTAACTCAAATTCCAGGAAATCTGATGCCCTCTTCTGACCTCTGTGGTCACTGCATAACACAGGCGCACTTACATACATGCAGGTAATACACTCATACTTATAAAAAAAATAATAATTAAAAAAAATAAGCAAATTTAGGCATAGGTCTGTAATCTCAGTCTTTCAAGCAATTGAGGCAGGATTGAAAGTTCAAGACCAGCCTAGGCTACAGAGTGAGTTCAAGGTCACCTTGGGCAAAGTAATGAGATCTTATCTAAAAATAAAGAGTAAAAAAGGGAGCTGGGAGTCAGGCATAGTGGTGGACACCTTTAATCCCAGCACTTACAAGGTAGAGAGAGGCAGATCTCTGTGAGATAGAGGCTAGCCTGGTCCACATAGTTTCAGGCCACCTGGGGCTACAGGGAGACCCTGTGTCAAGAGAGACGGGGGGGATTGCTGGGAATGTAGCTCAGTGGTAGGGCACCTGCCTAGAATCCCCCAGTGAGGGGCTGGGGTGTGACTCAGTGGTAGAGCACCTGCCTAGAATCCCCCAGTGAGGGGCTGGGATTTGTGACTCCTCAGGGGTAGGGCACTTGCCTAGAATCCCCCAGTGAGGGGCTGGGGTGTGGCTCAGTGGTAGGGCACTTGCCTAGAATCCCCCAGTGAGGGGCTGGGGTGTGACTCAGTGGTAGAGCACCTGCCTAGAATCCCCCAGTGAGGGGCTGGGGTGTGACTCAGGGGTAGCGCACTTGCCTAGAATCCCCCAGTGAGGGGCTGGGGTGTGACTCAGGGGTAGGGCACTTGCCTAGAATCCCCCAGTGAGGGGCTGGGGTGTGACTCAGGGGTAGAGCATCTGCCTAGTTTGCAGGTGGCCCTGAATCCAACCCCAGGAGCTAGAAAGGCCTGACACGTGGCACTCATATGGAAAGAGGCCCACTTGCCCTGGCTTCTGGAGGGGGTGTGGGCTCTGGCCATATCTGAGCCCAGATGTATTTCCACGTGGGCCATGCCACAATGGGAACTGGTATGATGTCCCCACCCTCTTCCTCTTCTTTGTGCCATTTGACCTTGATGCCTGGCAAATGGGGCTCCAGGCCATTGTCCTTTTGGGGAGATGGGACCTGGGCACTGCAGGCTCATCCATGTGTCTGGGTTCCCCTAGGAATACATGATGACTGAGATCTATGAACCCCATTTTTCCTTGCTGTTTAACCCACATTTTCCAACCAGGGATTCCCCAAAGTGGGACGCCAGAGGAAGTTAAGGCTCTGACCCCTGGAGAGTTCTTGTCCCTGCCCTACAGGTCACAGCTTCTGCACCCAGGCCAGCACTCCCCCTATGCAAGGTCACCCCTGCCCAGGGCCCTCTGTCACCTCCAGCAACAATGTCCCCTGTGTCCTATCACTTTATACTTTCATCTGAGACCTGCTTGTGTGTATATCTGCCTTCCTCAAATGGGAGCTTCCAGAACCTGGCATCATGCCTGAGTCCCCTGCCAGAGCTGTGGATGGCCTTGGGCTGTGGGTCCCCACTTGTCAGGAGTTGCTACTGTACTAAAGGTGCCCATGAGCCCTGCCCTGCCCCAACAGGCCTCAGTTTTGTGGTTTGATGTTAGGAGGACTTCCTGCTTAGAGTGAAAAGGTTAGGAAGAGGCCTGGTGATGTCTTTGGCCCAAGACTTGCTGGTCTTTGGCATCAACTGAGGTGTCTAGGACCCTGAGAAAGCCCCCTTAGTCAGGGCTGCTCCAGCTCTGACAGTGGCCAGGCCTGGTGCCACCCCCTGGGCTGTCCTTGCAGCTGTCCTTCCCTGGTGTGTTCATGCTGAACCACTGTTTCAGGAAGACCTGGGAGAGCCTGTCTTAACCTATCCACTTCAGGACATCTTGCATGCTCTGAGCAATGATTTTGCCTCAGGAGACAGCTTTGACTGCTGCCCACCCCCTTCTTCCCAGCCCCAGGCCTTGAAGACACTTCAGAAACAGGGATCTGAAAGAGTTGTGAGGCCCCCTGCCATCTCTACCCAAATTCCTAAAGTCACTTCCAGAAGTGGCCTCAGCCCTCAGCCCTTCATCCTGCCGTGGCCTTGGAGACCCTGGGCAAACACTTGGCCTTTCCTGGCCTCTATTTTCCCACCCAGAAAGTAGATTTAGTCTAAGGAAGGAACTGGGTCACCCACCCACACCTCTGTTCCTGTCAGCACAGGCTTTTTTCTTGTCCCCACATCCAGGCAGACCATTGTGGGGACATTTCTGAGCATCAGGTCCTGAAAGCACTGGAATTCTGGGTGTGCCCCATCAAGACACTCCCCAGTGTGTCTGGGCCTCAGTGTTCCCACCTGCAAGATGGCAGCAATGGACTCAGGGCTGCTGGAAGGAAAAGGGAGATGCAGCATTTCCCTCTCACCTACCTTCAAGGTAAGGCATGGAAGCCCTGCCCAATCGTGAGTCTCTAGATTGGTTCCACCCACACTGATCATCTGTCTCTCTCTGTCTCTTTCTGTCACTCTTGAGTCTCTGTTTCTCTTCTGTATGTCTCTCTCTGGGTCTGTATCTCTGTGTTTCTGTATCTGTTTCTCCTCTCTCTCTCTCTTTTTAATTTTTTTGTGTGTTTTTGAGACAGGGTCTCTCCATAGCCCCAGCTGGCCTGGAACTCTCTATGTATACCAGGCTGGCCTTGAACTCACAGAGATCCTCCTGCCTCTGCCTCCCAAGTGCTGGGATTAAAGGTGTGTGCCCCCCCGCCCGGCCTCTTTCTCTCTCTCTCTCTCTCTCTCTCTCTCTCAGACACACACACACACACACACACACACACACACAGCCCTGCCCCCTGCTGGACACTTGTGACTGCAGCATTTTCCCAGCAGGCTCCCAGGCTCTCCTCTCCTACCCTCTCCCAGGGAGACTTTGGAAGGACTGGCTGGGGTCCACCTCACTCCATTGGGTCCTCTTCATCCAGAAATCAGCATTTCTCCTGCCCTGCAAGGGATTTAATGGAGGTGACGGCACATTCCAGGGTTGTGGACACCCTGTTTCTGGCTCATAGCTCCAGCAGGTAGGTGAGGTAGGGGTGGGCCTGTGAGGTGCTGGGTGCACCCTGTGGGTTTGGCACACAGGTCCCTGTCATGACTGGGGACTTGGGACAGTCTTTGCTGCCTGGCTCTGGGACCAGGTGAGGGTTTGTCAAATGGCTGTCCTGGGGGTCCAGATGCTTAGCACAGGGCCATGCCAGGGGCAGCTGAAAGGAAGGAAGGAGCTGAGCTCAACTACAGGGACACTGGGAAAGTAAGGGGTTGAGACCCTGTGCCTGCGGGGCATGAGGTGACCATGTCAGAGTCAGGTGAGGGAGGCCTCCTTCAGAGGCCATAATCACAGCTCACACCCAGGAAGGGCCACACCCATATCAGGACAGACCAGCCAGCCTAGATGGGGCAGTGGGACCTCTGACCTGTGTTCACTGTGACCAGAAGACCAGAGTCTTGGCCAATCCAGCAAGCTGAATCAAGAGACTGAGGAAGCCACACAGCCTGTCCCACCCCTCCACATGGGTCCCACGATCTCAGCTCCACCCCTGTTGTGTCTCCAGCTCCAGGCTGAGGCTGGACTCTGACGTGCTCCCGGGTGGCCATCTAGTCTTTCCCAGGAGCAGATCAGGCTTTGTGTGCCCTGGGTGCCGAGATCTTTTTTTTTTTTTTTTTTTTTTTTTTTTTTTGAGACAAGTTCTCCCTGTAGCCTCAGCTGGCCTGGAACTTGCTACATAGACCAGGCTGGTCTTGATCTCCCAGAGATCTGCCTGCCTCTGCCTCCTGAGTGCTGGGATTAAAGGCATGCCCCACCATGTCTGACTAAGGCTACTTCCTAAAAAGCCTCCAAAGCTCTTGAAGGTGGCAGCAGCCAGTTGAGCTGACCTGTCCAGCCCCAGCCTTGCAGAGGGAGTCGTGCAACCCTGGCACCAAGCTGTCCTGGGTTGACCTTCAGCCACGCTGTCTCCCCTGCTAACTTCTAGTAGGTGACAAACAGCCGTTTGCCATGAGGTTTTTGCTTCCCGGATTAACTGGCCCTGATCCAACCAGCACCCACACCTGAGGTGTGGCAGGGTGAGGACGGATCAAGGGCTCCCTATGGGCCAATGTGCTTGGGCAGGGTGAGAGGCCGTGGGTGGCTATGGCTTTCTTGTCCTTCACATTGTTGTAGGTTCTCGAAAGCCTGGGGACCCCACAGCCACCTCTTTCCTTTTGCCTATGCCTCTTCCAGCTAGAACCACCTAAGAGGCAGCGCCTCCTGGTGCCCAGGTTGCCGCCCCTCACTTGGATGGGAGCAGCCCTGACAGAAGGATGTGGCCCAAGCCTCTCTTGGTATGACTGACCCTCCCCCTGGTTTCCCCAGGCTATTTGAATCTCTGTGTATGACTGGGCAGTGGGCACTCAGAGCCAGGACTCGGTTGGCCATTCTGCCACCGGCTTTTCTCAGATGGCTGTAGGTTCTCCTGCCAGGCCAGCCGCAATCTGGGACTCAGGGCCCAGGTGGCTCAGCTGCCCTGGTGTCCCATGGCCTGGTGAGGAAGGAGTAGCCCTCCGGCTTCCCATTCTGGGGCTGACTGGGCTCTACTTGTGTCCGGTGGCCCTGGACCACCTTGCTGGTGGGCCACCTTGCTGATATGTGCATGCTGTCCCTCTCTGTCCTGCCAGCTGTGCCTTATCTCTGTTCCTGTACCCACCTCCCTCTCCAGGTCTGCCATCTGTCTCTGGAGATTCAGTCAGGATCTGCCCATACTTGTCTTTGCCCCAGCTAGGTGCCAGACTTGGGTGTGGTCCTGGGGGCCTCCACTCGGGGGTGGGTATAGCTCTGCCCTGGGCCTGAGACCCTTTGTGGGAAGTAGAGTTTGGACTTGGGTGGTGGCGGAGGGCCGTGTTACTCCGATTCTCGGGAGCAGGTATTTTCCCACCCTGTTGGCGTCATGGGGCCCCAGCCTGGACACCACTCTTCCCCAGGCCAGCCCCACATGCACTCACACTCACACCCACACAGCTCACCTCCCTGGTGGCTCTGGGCGGCTGGCAGGGCCCACTGGGCAGGTGTGTGGCTTTGGCTTCCCAAAGTACACGCTCTGCAGATTCTGGGCCTGGCAAGGTAGCTGCTGGGAAGTCCTGCCTCAGTGTGGCCTGAGGCCTTCTGCTGGCCTGCTCAAGGCAGCTGGGACAGCCTAGGTCCCTTGGACACTATTGCTGCTGCCCAGGCATGGCTCTTCTGAGGCCCAGAAACTCCTCCCAGTCCCACCTGGCCTGCCCTGCCTGCCCAGCAGCCTCATGGGAACACACCCTCTGGTGGGCCACACCCTCTGCCATCCAAGATTCAGGGACCAGCCTTTCCGTTCCTATTCTGTCCACTGGTGCTCACAGGCCTCGTTCTTGAGCTGCTGCTATGTGGACAGGTTTGTAACCATGAATCCAGTGGGGGCTTGTCTCCAAATGGAACCAGGACCCTAGTGGGTGGGTATGCACTGAGGGGTCATGGGGAGAGGCCTGCCCTCATCTGTCCCTTCCCTGTCCAAGTTGCTCTCCCTTCCTTTCATCCCCAAAGCACCTGAGGGAGTGTGAGGCACACCTCATCCCTAACCTCTGATCAAGGCTACCGACACCTGTCATGGGATGCTGGGAACAGGTGACACAGGCCTCGTGAATGCCTTCCATGTTTGTCCAGGCCCAGCAGTATTGAGAAGCTCTAGAAGTGGGCAGTTTGTGGCTGGCAAGATGGCTCAGTGGGTAAAAGCACTTACTGCCAAGCCTGGTGATCTGAGTTCGATCTCCAGGACCCACATGGTGGAAGAGAACTGACTCCCTAATTGTGCCTCACATGCATGCCATGGCATGCCCATGCCCCCACACATAAATAAGTAAATGTAAAAAAAATAATAATAATCTCTCTAGGGCTGGAGAGATGGCTCAGCGATTAAGAACACTGGCTGTTTTTGCAGAAGTCGCGGGTTCGAATCCCAGCACCCACATGGCAGCTAACAACTGTCCGTAACTCCAGTTCCAGGGGATCCGACAGCCTCTTCTGTCCTCCTCAGGCATTGCACGACACAGGTGCACTTACCTACATGCAGGCAATACACGCATACACATAAAAGAAAAATAAAAAAAAGAATTTGATGTGTCTTCTATCTCCGTTGTATAGCCTTGGGAAGTTGCCGTTGTGCTCCAGCCTTGATCTCCCCATTGGCGAGGTAGGCCCAATACTTGTCATGCTCTGGGTAGTCCGAGTCCTCATTGGAGTTTGTGAAACCATGCACAGGATGTGTAGCTGGGTCTTTCTTTTGGGGACCTCTTTTCCTCTTGGCCTTCCTCCTCTTTCCAGTCACTCTGGAACCCCATCCCTGCACTGTGCTGTGTCCCTTCCTGGTCTGGCATGAGGGCAGTCTATCCTCACCTTTCAGGTCATTTTATCTATGTGGCTGGGATGGACACTGGGCTCTATTCTGCCCAACCTGGGCTCCTCCAGTCTTCTGCCCAGCAGCTAGCTGGGAACATGTCCTCACGTGCTATGTCTGGCTTGCCCAGAACTCTGGGGCCTGGGCACAGCTCTCAACCTGTCCTGACTTGGACTTGTATCTAAATATTTCTCCCATCTGCCCACAATTCTGCCATCTTGTGATGCTTGCTGTCTGTAAATCCTCACTTCTAGGAGAGCCAATGTGCCCCTCCCCTCACAGGGTCTGACCTGCTCTTTTGTGATACCAGACTGTAAGCCACAGTGATCACATCTCTATAGCCGCACTGTGCAGCATGCAGGCTTCTGACCTCATCCCATCAGCCCCTGCTCCAGCCACTCACACAAGGGTTGCATTTTCTCAATTTACTTATTATTATTAATTAATTAATTTATTTATTTAGGTCTTTCTGAGACAGGGTCTCCCTGTAGCCCTAGCTGGCCTGGATTTGCTATGGAGACCAGGCTGGCCTCGAACTCACAGAGATCGGCCTGCCTCTGCCTCCTGAGTGCTGGAATTAAAGGTGTGTGCCACCACACCCGGCCTTTATTATTATTATTATTTTTAAAAATATTTTATTTTTATTTTATGTATATGAGTATTATTGCCTGCATGTATGTGAGTGCACCCTGTTGTGCAATGCCGAGGAGATCAGAAAAGGGTTTCGGATTCCCTAAGGACAGTTTGTAGGCCACGTGGGTGCTAGGAATCAAATCCGGATCCTCTGCAAAGAGCAGTCAGTGCTCTTAACTGCTGAGCCATCGCTCTAGCCCCCTCAATTTATTATTTTAAAAAATTGCTTTGACTTGTGTATGATTGTATTGCCTTCACGTATGTAAGTGCACCTGTGTCATGCAACTGAATCCCCTGGAACTGGAATTAAGGACGGTTGTTAGCCACCATGTGGGTCCTGGGAACTGAACTCAGGTCCTCTGCAAAAGCAGTCAGTGCTCTTAACCATTGAGCCAATCTCTCTAACTCCTTTAAATTTATGTGTATGTGGTGTGTGTATATGTATGTATACATGTTCGCATGTCTGTCAGTGCACGTGTGAGTTTATATGCACATATGGAGGTGTGTGGAGGCCTGAAGTTTGACAAAAGTGTCTTTCTCAATTGCTTTGCATTTATTTGTCGAGGCAGGGTCTCTCACTGAACCTGCGGCTTACCAATTCCAGCTGGTTTAGCTAGCCAGCCAGACTCCTGAATGCTGGGATTTCAGGCAGTTGCCACACCTTTAGTCCCAGTACTCAGGAGGCAGAGGCAAGCAGATCTCTGTGAGATCAAGGCCAGTTTGGTCTACATATTGAGTTCCAGGCTAGCTGAGGCTGCAGGGAGACTTATCTCAAAAAACCTCCCAAAACAAAAAACAAAAACCCAACAACACCAGGGGCTGGAGAAATGGCTCAGCACTTAAGAATGCTAGCTGTTCTTGCAGAGGGCTCAGGTCCAGTTTCCAGCATCCACATGGCAGCTCACAACTATCTGTAACAGCAGTTACAGGGCATCCAACACCCTCTTCTGGCCTCTATGAGCAATGCACACACAAGTGCTCATATACATCCAGGCAAGACATTCACATGCACACAATAAAAATGAATTAACAACAACAACAACAACAAAAACCCTCACCAAAACCAGAAACCAGCTAACAGAAAGCAGGCTGCCACTTCAGCTGCCTGGCTGTTACATGGGATCTGGGGATTGAACTCCAGTGGAGCATGTGTGAGCACTCCTCTCCAGCCCCAGGATTCTCTCTTGATTTCAATCTGGGTGTTCAACCTTCAACCAGGCTTGTTCACTGGCTCACCTTAGCTGCTGTTGTAACTGGTTATGGGGGCCAGGAAGGGCTTGGCCCAGCTCCTGGAGAGGCATTTTTGTGAGAAACTACCCTCACAGTGCCCCCTAGAAGCTGATGAAGCTGTGGCTTAGAAGAGCACTGACAATAGGGCAGATGCCCACGTGTCCCTTCTGGGCTCAAATCTCAGCTCCTCTACCCGGGAGCAGCTGGGTCTGAGCTCCAGATGTGACAGGTTGTTGAGAGAGATTAATTGGGTCACTGGTGTGGGCTGTGAATTGGCTTTATTGCCCGATTAGCGACCAAATTAGGAAACAGAAGATACAAACCTGAACTTGGATCTGGCCTTGGGCCCCACCCAGGCTGCTCTCTATCTGAGGCTGGGAAGCAGGGGCTGCTGGGGGATCTCAATAATCACAGGCTGACACTGAACTCAGACCTTTGCCCAGGGCCACTCCACAGGGCTCACATGAGCACACTCAGCCCCTCCCTCCAGAGTCAAGCCTTGGGGAGGCATCTGCCCCACCACGTGTACCCTACACTGGTCCTTCCTGTCCCTGTGGCCTGTGAGACTTGTTTTGGTCCAGGCTCTCCGGGGGCTGGTGGCAACTGGCATGAAAGGTACAAGATTCTACTTGGGTGGGAGAAATGGGAGCTGCCAGACCCAACACCAGCCTACCCAGGGGACACAAAGATAAGGGATCAGGGAAGCCAGGGTCTGGAGAACGGTAGACAAAGTTCAAAGTTGTCTGAAGTCCTGCTTGCCAGGGATGGGGGTGCAGAGGTACTGGTTGGGCGCTGCAGTGGGTGCAGTAAGGCTGTCACACGCTTTGGGACACTACCTCTGCTTCCAGGAGTCTGACCAAATCCCCATGTGGACTTACAGCTGAGCTGGTTTCTGGCCATAGCTCTTCCTGGCTGTCCCCTGGAGAGACTGGAAGCTCTGAGAGGGCCAGGAAGCAGGATACAGTGGGCACTGCACCTGCAGGATTGAGCCCTGAGGCCGGCCAGTCTTCTGCAGCTTACTGTAGGAGAACTGGAAGAACACATCCACCTGCCCCTGGCAGCTCCCAGAGCATGCTCCTGAAATCAAGGGTTGAGTCCTTAATTGAGAGAGAAATCAAGTAAAAAGTTCCTCTCTGGTTTCCTGAGCACACGGGTGACACCCTGGGTCCCTGGAAGGGCACAGGTGCAGGCTCCATGGGGAACACCACCTGGTATTTTGGTGGCCTTCTTACCCAACCTTACAGCTGCCTTTGTACTGGTGACCATGAGGCCAGAGCAAAGACCCACCTTCCCTTCAGAAGTTCCCAGTCATCTGTGATCAGGGACCCTGGGAGGTCCAGGCTGCCACTTGTCAAGAGGTATGGACACCTACAAACCCCTCCACATAAATGCCAGCCTAATGCTGGCTCCCCCAGCCCTTGCAGAGTACCTTGGGAGTATTTCTAAAGGGTGGGCCCAAACCCAACCCAGAACTCCTCCTGCTCCTTACTGAGCTCAAGGCCTCCCTACAGCCTGGGAATAGCAAGCATGGACCTCCTGCCCTGGCTGTGGACTTCCTGTCCAGTCACCCCTTAGTGGTCCACTGCAAGGCTGTCCTGGCTGTGCCTGCCCCACGTCCAGCCCCTGCACTACTTGTTCCTTTCCTCACCGGACTCGGCAGCTCCACGACCGGGGCCGAGTCTCCAGCACAGAAGGGGTGGTCCTCATTGCTGGTTGAGTGGAAGCTGGTGCTGAGGGGTCATGGGAGAATAAGTGGACAGTGTGCACTGAAGCCATGCCTGGGATCCACTTTGGTCCCCATCAACCATGCACTATGCTCGAGGTTTCTCTCCTACCTGAAGTGTGCTAAAATGAACTCATGTGACTATAATTCCTCAGGATTAGTAACAAAGCTAGCCAAGTGTTTTAGACTTTTTTTTTCGGTCTTTTTGAGACAGAGTCTCCCTGTACCCCAGCTGTCCTGGAACTTACTATGTAGACCAGGCTGGCCTTGAACTCACAAGATCCACCTGCCTCTGCCTCCAGAGTGCTGGGATTAAAGGCATGTGCCACTATGCCCGGCTTAGACTTTTAATAAAAAAAAAATTCTCCCCACAAGTGCTGCTGCAGAGGGCCCCGTGTCCCACCGGCTGAGTTCTACTTTCCACAGATGCCCATCACAGTCCAGGCACACTTCTGCTTTCGCTTCCCCACCAGAACATAGTAGCCACATAGGGAGAGTCCCCTGAGACATAAATGCTGTTTCCGGCTTCAAGGGCTAAAGCCTGAGAGTTCCTCCACCTGACTGTCCCGGTGGTGGGAAGATGGGTCTAGGACCCTGCCGAGTGAGCTGTACTTGGTCCTGAGCATCCTGCTGCTCACTGCATCACCACACCTGGCACATCCGTATCACCTCCTTCAAGGCCTTCAGCCCCTCCACGCTCTTGTCCTTCACAGCCACAGCCAGGAGGACCGCTCTGTTTCCTGCTTCCTGAGACACAAACGCTACCAGGTTCTTTGCAAAGACATGGATGAGAGGCTGGGGAAGAAAAGGAAGACCGTGACCACAGGAAAGCTAATTTATTTTTTAAGTTTTTCAGGCAGTGTCACTTTCTGCAGTCCAGGGTAGTGTGTAATTCCCTATGTAGCTCAGGTTAGCCTTGATCCTCCAGTCTCAGCCTGAGTGCTAGGATTATAGGGATGTGCCATCACACCTAGCTCGTGTGTGTGTGCGCATGCATGTGGGGGCCTGAGGACAACCTCAGGTGTTGGGATCATCCTCAGGAACACTGTCCATCTCCTTTGAGACAGGGTCTCTCAGGGACCCAGAGCTCCCCTTAGGCTAGACTGCCCAGTCACCAAGCCCTATGATCCTCCTGTCTCTCCAGTACTAGGAATGGTTCTGCACTTTTTTTTTGTCTTTTTTTGAGTCAGGGTCTCCCTGTAGCCCCAGCTGTCCTGGAACTATGTAGACCAGGCTGGCCTCGAACTCACAAAGATCTGCCTGCCTCTGCCTCCCAAATGCTGGGATCAAAGGTGTGTGCCACCACACCCGGCTGCCACACTCATTTATGTTGAGTTCTGAATATTAAACTAGGTCCTCATGCTTGAGGGGCAAGCATTTATGGATCGAGTTCTCTCCTTAGTCTTCATTTCTCAGATTAAAGTTTTTTATTTTACTTTATTTATTTTTATGTTTATGAGTGTTTTGCTTGCATGTGCACCTCTGTATGCAATGCCTCCGAAGGCTAGAAGAGGGCGATGGATTTCTTGAAACTGGAGTTACAGATGGTTGTTAGCTGAATTGGGTCCTCTGGAAGAGTAGACAGTGCTCTTAACTGCTGATCCATCTTGCCAGACCCCAGATTAAGGAAAGTTCAAAGGTTTATTTTAAAATTTTATGTGTATGTGTACCTGAGTGTATGTATGTGTACCTTGTACATGCAGGTGCCTATGGAGGTCAGAAGAGGGTGTCAAGTCCCTGGTACTGGAGTTATAGGTGTTGTAACCCACCAGATGTAGGTGTTGGATCCTTTATAAGAGCAGTAAGTGCTCTTAATCACTCCACCTCTCCAGCCTCCTGCTCCCTTTTTTTGAATCAAGGTCTTACTATGTAGCCCTGGCTGGCCTGGAACTCACAGAGATGTGCCTGCCTCTGTCTCCTGAGTGCTGGGATTAAAGGCATATGCCACACAACTAGCTCTTCTGTCTCCATTTTTTTTTTTAAAGAAATATTTTTTTGTCTTTTTGAGAGAGGGTCTCCCTGTAGCCCCAGCTGTCCTGGAACTCACTATGTAGAAGAGGCTGGCCTCAAACTCACAAAGATCCGCCTGCCTCTGCCTCCCAAGTGCTGGGATTAAAGGCGTGCACCACCACACCTGGCCTCTGTCTCCCATTTTAAAAATTATTTATTGGACTACAGAGGTGGCACAGTGGTTTTGAGCAATGGTTGCTCTTGCAGAAGACCCAGCACCCATATGGCAGCTAACATCCATCTGTAACGCCAGTTCCAGGGTATCTGATGCCCTCTTCTGGTCCTCTGTGTGCACCAGGCACACACATGATGTACTGACATACATGACAGCAAAACACTCAAACATAAAGTTAAATAGAATATTTTAAAATAATTATTTATTATTATTGTGTATGTATATGTATGGTATATGTGTGACTGTGTACCTGTGGAGGTCGAAAGGACAACTTTCAGGAGCTGGTTTTCTCCTTCCACTGTGGGTTCAGGGGATCAAACTCAGGTTATCAGGCTTGTGGGGCAAGTGTTTTACCCCAAACCATCTTGATGCCCCCCCCTTAAAGAGTGTCTCATGTAGCTCAGGATGACCTTGAACCCCTGATCCTCCTGCCTCCACCTCCTAAGTTCTGGGATCACTCAAATGTACCGCCACATCAAACTTTTAGGGGGGTGGTTGTGGGGACAGGGTCTCACTATGCATTCCTGGTGGGCTTCAAACTCACTACAGTCTGACCACAAACTTGCGGCAATCCTGCTCCAGCCTCCCAAGTGCCAGGATTAAAGGCATGCACCACACCCAGATCACACACTATACTTGACTGATGGCTCTCTTTAAGCATCCTCAGGGACCCAGACCTGTCCTAAATCATTGCCCTGGATGCTCCAGGCAGCAGCGATTCAGAGCTCAGCGTGAACAGCACACTTCAGGCATAAACAAATGCTAAAGAGGCATCATTAAGTTTATTTCTTTGGTGCCTCTGTATCCCATCACTCCGGTTATCCCTAACCTGGAAAGACAGAGAGGAAGGCCCTCAGGACTCAAGCCCTTCATTAACACAATGTATTACGACAGAATCAAACAGAGGAGGAACAGCTTCACAAGATCAGTATTGCTGCTTGTTAAATGCTGATGGACCAGGAAAGGCATCAGCAGGGGCAGCCAGGACACCCCGAGAGCTGAAAGATCCTAGAGAATCTGGGTGACGTGCTCTTAGATGTGTAAGGGGGTACCTACCAGACAGTCACATCCTTATGGACAACTG
Organism: Nannospalax galili; assembly: GCF_000622305.1. NCBI lineage: Eukaryota > Metazoa > Chordata > Mammalia > Rodentia > Spalacidae > Nannospalax > Nannospalax galili. The sequence goes on along the minus strand of NW_008354274.1, from coordinate 4,187,838 downwards.
ACCCCCGGGAAAGAGGATTCCCCTCCACCCTGAGGTCCCTTCCCAACACATTTACCTCATCCTGCCCAAGGAGGACTTTTGTGGTGAGCACTGGCTTGCTGATGTCATTGGCCACGTTGCTGGGCTCCAGGGAGACCAGCGTACCCATCTTCCCGAACTGGGTCACCAGCACTAGGATGTGGCTGCTGAAGGCCGTGCAGACCACCTGGGTGGGCACCCCGCACACCACTTCTGTCTTCTGTTTAGATACTACCAACGGTTTGTCCTCCATGGTCCAGAGATGGCTTTTGCTTAAAAAGAAGGGGGAAATCAATCACAGATACAACCTGGGGCGCCAAAGCAGTAATACCAAGCAAGTTCATTCCACAGCAGATGACAAACCGGAAGTAGTGGCACAAGCCTCTCACTGCTGCACTTGGGAGGCCAGCCTGGGCTACGTGGGGAGACCCTGTCTCAATCTACTCCCCATCCCAATTAAAAAAAAAACCACAAAAACAAAACACCAGTGTGCACATGCCCATAAGGCTTCTGGGATTTTTCTCAGTCCGGGTGCCGCGCTACCTGCGACCACTGCCCCTCGCCCACCCCGCTGTTTCCCATTTCTGGATACCAGGGCTGGGAAAAAAAAATCACTGGCCGCGGAACCCCGGCTGTTCCCGCAAGGGGCAGATGGGCCGCCACCGGCCTCACAAGCCGCACTGAATGAGCTACAACCTCCAATCGCAGCTTTTCAGAGGCCCGGACCGCTAGCTTCCGGTTCCGGTCCTCTGGAGCCTGGTCCGTGGGGCACCACGATCCAAACACAATTGGTTCCGGATTGCCACTGGGACCTCGTGTCTTTGTGCTAGAGACCCTGTGCCTCCAGGATCCTCAGAACCTCGTGGGCGGGGCTCGAGGCCCAAAGGGTGGGGGCTTTGCGTCCCAGCTGTACACTTGGGTGACAGTAATAGCTAATATTTACTCTCACTCTCAGTGTGTACCAGGCACTTGCTAAGGCACAGTTAATATGCAGTAACTAAATTTTTTTTCTTTATTTTAGATAGGGTCTGAGTAGCTCAGGCTGGCATTGCACTCACAACGCAGCCAAGGATGACCTTGAACTCCTGATCTTCTTACCTTCCAAGTGCTGGAATGGCAGGCATGTGCTGCCACATGGTTTATGTGGTGCTGGGGATCAAAGCTAAGGGTTTGTGCATGCTGTTAGAAATAAAATCCGAGGTCCTAGGACCCCATCAATGCCCCAAACGCAGACAAAGTGGAAAGTAACTCAGTAAAGCAGATTTTACTTTTGCAAAAGAGTGACCTGTATGATCGGTTAGAGCCAGCAAGTATATAAGGGACCCAGAAGCTTGGGGGCTTTTATCCCTAATGCAAGAGAACTGTGTCCTTCCCTATTGACTTGGGTCCAACCTCACAGTCTTTCCTGGTTGGCTAGTTTAAAGAATAATGGGAAGGGAGAAGAGCTCTTACTCCAGGCCATTAGGCTCAGGAATGCATCAGCGCCTTTCCTTAAAAGTCTTACAGGGTGTGGTGTGATTGAAAGATTAGAATTCCAGGGCTGGAGAGATGGCTCAGCCGTTAAGAACACTGGTTGTTCTTGCAGAAGACCCGGGTTCGAACAGCTGACAACTGTCCATAACTCCAGTTCCAGGGCATCTGATAGCCTCTTCTGTCCTCCGCGGACATTGCACGACAACGGGTGCACTTACCTACATGCAGGCAATACATGCATATACATAAAATAAAAATAACAAAATATTTTAAAAGATTAGCATTCCTTGTCATAAACCAAGTTTCAAGTTTTACAGAATTTGAAAGAAAAAACTAATATCTACTGTATCTTACAATGCTAAGCAAATACAGAAACAGTCACATCCCGCAGCCCTGGCTTAACACCTCCCCCCGCCCCCCCCCACCTTGGTTTGAGTAAAACGTTCATTTACTTACCATAGGTATTGCTCATTTTTTTTTGGTCTTTTTGAGACAGGATCTCCCTGTAGCCCCAGCTGTCCTGGAACTCACTATGTAGAACAGGCTGGCCTTGAACTCACAGAAATCCGCCTGCCTCTGCCTCCCGAGTGCTGGGATTAAAGGGGTGCGCCACCACGCCCAGCTAGAACATCTTTTTAAATGTTAAAAACTTTTCTTACAGGTATAGATTGCATGTTGAGCTGCTTCCTTTTCCCTGACCTTCCATTTTCTCCCTCCATTCCCTTCTATTAATTATTCCCCTAGATAATTTCACTTCAATTTTAATTTAATATATACATGTATGATTTTTAAACATTCTATTTATTATCATTATTGTTAATGTGTATGAGTATATTGCTTGCATGTAGGTAGGTGCACCTGTGTTGTGCAATGCCCTCAGAGGTCAGAAGAGAGCGTTGGAACTGGAGTTATGGATAGTTGTTAGCTGCCATGTGGGTGGTAAGAATCAAACCTGGATCCTCTGCAAGAGCAGTCAGTGCTCTTAACTGCTGAGCCATCTCTTTAGCCCATACATATATGATTTTATGCAACTACATACAATCTAGGAACCATAATGAAAGAACACATATGACATTTGTCTTTCTGAGACTGGCTTTCTTTACTAGATATGACTGTCTCCAGTTGTACCCATCTCCCCAAGAATGATATGGCCACGTGTGTGTGTGTGTGTGTGTGTGTGTGTGTGTGTGTGTGTGCCCCATGTGTGTTCTGGCATCCACAGAGGCCAGAAAAAGGCATTGGATCCTTTGGAACTGGAGTGACAGTTGGTTGTGAGCCATCCAACATGGGTGCTGGGAACCAAACTTGGGTTCTCTGGAAGAGCAGCAATCTCTCTTAACTACCAAACCATCTCTCCATCTCCACCTTGCTTTTTGTTTTTTGGGTTATTTTGGTCTTTTTGAGCAAGGTCTCCCTGTTGTAGCCTCAGCTGGCCTGAAACTCTCTTTGTAAACTGACTGGCCTGGATCTCACAGAGATCAGCCTGCCTCTGCCTCCAGAGTACTGGGGTTAAAGGCATGAGCCACCACACTTGGCCCTACCTTGTTTTGTGAGACAGCGTCTCTTACTGGCCTGGAGCTCACCATTTAGGCTGCTAAGCTGGCTGCCCAGGGATCTGCTGGGCTTCACTTCTTCAGTGCTGGGATTGCAGGCACATATCATCACTCCAGGCTTTTTTCTGTGGGTTCTGGAGATGGAACTTAGACCCAGTAAGCACTTTACTGACTGAGCTATATCCCCAGCCCCATCTATTCTTTATGGCTAAAAGAAATTCTACTGTGTATAAATACCGCATCTTCCGTACCCATTTCTCTGTGTTGGATACCTAGGTTCTTTAATCTTAGCAGCTCCATTAGGCAGAAACAGTATGGACCCCTTTAGAAAATAGAAGGTTCATGTGCATGGGCCTGGTCCCACCCTCTGACCCTCATGGACATCCAGCTGATACCTGGCTCCTACCCTGACTCTCACTGAGGCCCAGCTGATACCTGGCTCCACCCCTAACCCTCACTGAGGCCCAGCTGATACCTGGCTCCACCCCTAACCCTCACTGAGGCCCAGCTGATACCTGGCTCCACCCCTAACCCTCACTGAGGCCCAGCTGATACCTGGCTCCATCCCTAACCATCACTGAGGCTCACCTGAAGCCTGGACACACCCTGACCTTCACTGAGCCCCTGATACGGGGGCCTAGCACCTCCGTTAACCATCATTGAAGCTCTGGAAGAAGCCCATGCCCTACAGGGAGATTCTTGTAGCCATTGCAGAGAACTTCACTGTGTCTCTGAACTGGGGGTTGCACTGACTGGAAGAGTCTTGGGCAGACAGTGAGAATAAGTGTAGCCTTGAGACCCCCTTCCCAGGGGATTGATACCTCTAAAAACCCCACGTCAAGAAAGCTGCTTTAGAAATATACTCTGCTGTGACCTGGCAGCACAATTCTGCCTACATGCCAAAGTCCTTCAATAGGGCCAGGCATGGTAGCGAATGCCTTTGATTCCATCTCTTCAGAGTCACAGAGATCCAGGCCAACCTGGTCTACATGGTAGTTCCAGGTCAGCTGGGGCTACATAGTGAGATACTGTCTCTCAAAACAAAGTCCTTCAACAACCCAGACAGCCCCCCACCTCCCCTTCTTCCTCATCTTTCTTTTAAATATTTTATTTATTTTTTAAATTGTGTGTGTGTGTGTGTGTGTGTGTGTAAGTGTGTGTATGTGTCTGTGTGTGGGTATGTATATGTGAGTGCAGGTGCCTGTGGAGGCCAGAAGAAGGTATCAGATCCCTTGGATCTGGAGTTACAGGCAGCTGTGAGTCACCTGATCTGGGTGCTGGGAATCTAACTTGGGTCCTCTGGAAGAGTAATACATGCTCTTAACCATTGAGCCATCTCTCCAGCCCCTAGGATTTTTTTTTAATACATCCACTCCCTCCGTCTTTCAGTTAATGACTGTTCAAGCTCCATCAAGTCAAATGAAACTCACTTCTTCTAAATTGATTTCTAGTGGTGTGAAATAAAAGGCACTCATACAAAGCATGATGCCAATAGATGGGGATTGAGAGGAAATGTGTTTCTGAGCATCCTCGCAGTTGGCACACGAAGGAAAGATTAGAATTTCTTGGTATAACACTCAACAAGCAAGAAGCATACAGATTTCTCAGCAAAGTCTTTTTATCGATTCTAAATTTAAACATGCATCCACCCACACCCCCCAAAGCATATTGCTGGCCTGTTGCTTTCCTTAGAGAAATCTTCAAAAGGGGCTCTGGTTTTAATCCACCTCGTTGTGCGTTCTATGAGGCAGAGAGGTCCAGGAACTCTGACTCCCTCACACATGGAAACCCCTGTCACAAGCTTATCATCTTTGTAAAAGGGATACTGGAAAACAAGACCGGTAGCATTTTGGTCAGGTAGTCAAGACTGACTTTAGGCTGGTTTTGGTCTTGATCTGTGATAAAGAGGAAGTCTGAATGAAAACAGAGGTAAAAGGTTGTGTGGGGCTTGGGTGCTGTTGTTTCAGGGATGGGGCTTCCTGGTGGCATAAATGATATATGGGCAGGACTTACACACTTAGAAAAACAGAAGGGGGGGTAGGGGGATATTTCATTGGCTAAAAGGCTTGCTGCACAAGCATGAGGACCCGAATTTGAATCCTCAGAACCCATGTAAAAGTCAGATGTGGTAATGTGCATCTAGGAGAGATGGAAGGTGAAGACGTCCTTGGAAGGTCACGGGCCTGGTGTACACAGCAGGGAACCAGAGAAACCCTGCCTTAAGGTGGAAGGTGAGGGCTGACACCCAAGGTTGTCTTCTGACTAGCACATGTGCCTACACTCACACCTCTCTCTCTCTCTCTGATAATTTCATTTTTTTGTCTTTTTTTTTTTTGAGACAGGGTGTCCGTGTAGTCCCAGCTGGCTTGGAACTCACTATGTAGACTAGGCTGGCCTTGAACTCACAGCCTCTGCCTCCTGAGTGCTGGAATTAAAGGCATGCACTACCACAACTAGCTATAATTTCTCATTTAAAAAAATTTATTTATTTTCATTTTATATGTATGAGTGTATTGCCTGCATGAATGTTAATGCACCATGTCATGCAATGCCCTTGGAGGCCAGAGAGCATCAGGTTGCTTGAAACTGGAGTTACAGAAGGTTGTTAGCTGCCATGTGGGTGCTGGGAACTGAACCTGGATTCAGTTCTGCAAGAGTAGCTAAGTGCTTTCAACTGCTGAGCCAGCTCTCCAGCTCTTCACCTTTTATTTTGAGACAGGGTCTACCATTAATCTGGAACTTCTCCAAGGGGACTAGGCTGGCTGGCCTGTGAGCCTCCAGAGATCCCTGAAATCCATCAGCTTTCTGTCTGGAATTTGCCGTTTTTGGACAGTTTGTATAAATGGGGCTGACAGCCTGTGGCTTCTGCATCTGCACTAAGCATTGAGTCTCTGAGGTTTGTTCACAGTGTGGCATGATGTGTCTGACTTCCTTCCTGCTGGATCTTTGAGATGACTTAATGACATCCCATTTGCCAAAAGGCTTCGTTTGGGGCCCAGGTGTACAGAAGAGGCTTGCTAGAATTTCCTTCCCAGGTCAACAGAAGCCACTGGTGATAGAGGATACTTAGACACACATGGGGGTCAGTGGTTTGCCGCCCCTGGCCCTGCCCTCATAGGTGTTTGCATGAAGGTTGAGCCTGGTGGGTGGGCACGCCTGTACTCCCAGCACTTGGGAGGCTGAGGCAGGAGAAGCATGAATTCTAGGCTAGCTTGGACTACATAGTGAGACTTTGTATGATGGTCAATCTTGGTTGGTAACCCGACAACAGCATCTGAAATCAACTAACAGGTAAACCACTGGGCACATCCGTGAGGGAGCTTCTTGATCTGTTTAACTGACATCGAAAGACCACCCCCCCCCACCTGTGGGCAGCGCCTTCTGGTGGCAGCCCAGATAAAAGGAAGTCTGAGGAAGGAATGCTCTTGCATTTTGCCTGCTTGTGTTCATGTTGTGCTGGCAAATGCATCTACACTGCTGGTACCTTCCTGTGCTGAGGGCGGCCTCAGACTCACCACTCCTCTTCCTCTGCCTCTTAAGTGCTGGGATGACAGTTTCGCTGGCTAGTTTTTATCAGGTTGACACACACTAGAGTCACCTGGGAAGAAGGAATCTCCCAGATTCCTGAAGAATTTCCCAGATCAGAGTGGCCTGTGGCCATGTCTGTGAGGTCTTTGCTAAATTGCTAGTTGATGTGGGAGAATCCAGGCCACTGTGGGCAGTGCTGTCCCTGGGCAGTGGGGCCTGGGCTGTATAGTCTCTGAACCTGAGAGTTCACTTTTTAAAAAAAATATTTTTATTTATTATTTTCATTTTTTGTGTATGAGTGTATTGCCTGCATGTATGTGAGTGCACCCGTGTTGTGCAATGCCGCGGAGGTCAGAAGAAGGTGTCGGATTCCCCTGGAACTGGAGTTATAGACCGTTTGTAGCCGCCATGTGGGTGCTGGGAATTGAACCCGGGTCCTCTGCAAGAGCAGTCAGTGCTCTTAACCACTGAGCCATCTCTCCAGCCCCTTGCCTTCACTTTTTACCTCGAGTTCCTGCCTTGCCCTCCCTTGGTGACAGACCGTAGCCTGTAAGATGAAGTAAATCCTTTTCTCCCCAAGTCGCTTTTGGTCATGGTGTTTATCACAGCAAGGGAAAGGCTAACTAGGACAACAGGTGTGTACCTCCTCACCTGGCTCTGACCTTTGGAGCAGTTTATTTTATTACATTTATATTTATTCTACTGTGTGTGTGTGTGTGTGTGTGTGTGTGTGTGTGCGCGCACGCGGTGGAGGGGGTTGTGGAGGTCAGAGGACAACCTGTGGGAGTCAGTTCCTTTCCTCCACCATAGGGTTCTGGGCATCGGATTCAGGTTTGGCAGCAAGCACTTTTACCTGCTGAGCCATCTTGCCAGCCCTAAAGTATTTTACTTTAACATCATAGAGTAAACAAACCACAAGCCTGGTGTGGTGGCACATGCCTGTAATCTTGCAATTGGGAGGGGGAGGCAGGAGGACGAGGAATTCAAGATACTTCTGTGCTAAACAGTAAATTTGAGGCCAGACTGGGTGACGTGAGGCTGCAGGTCAAAAAAAAAAAAAAAATGGGGGGGGTTGGTAGAGCGCTTGCCTAGCATCCAGGAAGCCCTGCGTTTCATCCTTAGCACCACATAAGCCAGGCATGGTGGCACAGGCCTGTAATCTCAGCCCTCAGGATGTGGGGGCAGGAGGATGAGAAATTCAACTGAGTTCAAGGCCAAACAAAAACCCACAACAAAAGAGAAGTCCACAAAGGGAGTCCTTCTTGTTAGTCCACAGTGACTTAGAATTGAGAGTTCGGCATGTCATCTTGTTTGTGGCTGAGCTAGTTAAGCTCAAACATGACAAGCTTTTTCTTCCTCAAGTGAGGTTTTGTGCCTCTCTTACAGACACTGGAAACTTCCACCTTGCATCCTCAGCTATTTGTTTATTCCTTTAAGAAATGAAACCTTGATCCGTGCACAACTGCTGAAAGCCTTTATTTCAATATTTTGAAAAGTTATTTCCCCTGGCAAAGAAGCCTGTAAGTGTTGACTGTGTCAAGCCAAAGCACAGAGCTTGTCAGTCTGAATGTGTGTGCTTTTCCTGCTTCAGGGGAAATGGGTAAGCTAGGGATGTGGCTCGGTGGTACAGCACCTGCCTAGAATCCCTACAGAGGGGGGTATGGCTCAGAGGTAGAGCACCTGCTTAGAGTCTCCCAGTGAGGGGCTGGGGGTGTGGCTCATTAGTAGAGCACCTGCCTAGTATTGGTTTACTGGTAGAACATTGGCCTAGTATGGCTACATCCCTGATCAATTACCAGCAACACACACACACACACACACACACACACACACACACACACACACAAGGAAGAGAAGGGGAGGAAGAGGGAGAGGAGGAGAGGAAGAGGGGAAGAGGAGGAGGGGAAGCACTGTATTTGCTTCTGGATCATGGCCTGCATATGTGGAAGGAGGGAGGCAGAGGTGGCAGACTGACTGCTCTCCTCCACTCTGGAAGTAGCTTTTTGAGGACCTGGAACAATTCTGTTCCTCTCTCTGGGCCCTTATTTCCTCATCTGCGAAATGTGTAGATTGGCCAGATGGCCTGAGATCTCTGTTACTGTGATTGTCATGATTCTAGGTAAGCTTTCCATCCCTTGAGATCCTTGCTGGGGGATTGTAGATAGGTGCTCTGCCACTGAGTCATGCCCACAGCCTATCACTGGGGAATTCTAGATAAGGCTCTACCACCGATGTACATATCCAACCCTCTTTTTACTATTTTGAGGCTGACTTTGAAATCAAGCATGTATAGCCAAGCATGCCTTGATCTTGTAATCTTTCTGCCTCAGCTTTTCAAAAAGCCAGGATTATAGGCCTGGGCCATGAGGCCCAGCTACAGGGATGAATTTTCTCCCAGGAGCAAATCAGTGTGATGGAGTGGGAAGGTATGAGGTGGCTTTTCTAAAGACCCTACGTTTGTCTCTAGGCTGGTGTGGACGTGGCAGGGAAGGCTCAGCACAGGGCATTCTGATCATGGAACTTTTAGGAAGGCCATCAAATTGAGCCCCATGGGTTGTATGGAACAAGGACTAGAAGCAAGGATTTCTGCATTTTGGATCTTGGAACCAAAGAATCTGCAAGACTTTTCTATATTTGAATGTCTACAGTTCGCAAAGCATCAGGAAGGCTTTTCTGTATCCAAATGTCTACAACTCTGCAAAGAGTTAAAAAGACTTTTCCATATCCACGTTTGTGGATTTGCAAAGAGTCAGGAAGGCTTTCTCACATCCAAATATTCATAGCTCTACAAAGAGTCAAGAAGGCTTTTCCATATCCACATGTCTATATCTCTGCAAAGAGTCAGGAAGGCGTTCCCACACTCACATGTCTACAACTCTGCATGTTAGAGCTAAACATTCACCACTAGACAGACACTGCTAAATTCTGCCCAATGCCTCATGCAAAACAAATGCAAAGCTAAAAGATAAGCTGACAATGCCAAGTGCTGACAGGAGTGCAGAGCAACTAGGACACATGCTATTGCTGGGAGCAATGTAAAGAAGTGCAGATGTTTCAGAAAACAGTGGGACAATGCCTGTTTTGTTTCCTTTTCAATGCTGGAAATAGAACCCAGAGTCTTACATCATGTGATGTGACTGCTCCATCACTGAGCTGCAACTTCAGCCTTGCTTTGGCAAGTTTTTTTTCAGTACTGGGATTGAACTTAGAGTCTCGTGCATGGTAGGCAAGCACTCTACTAACTGAACTCCATCTCCAGCCCTCTTGAGAGTTTTTATTTGAGACAGGGTCTCACAAGTTTCCCAGACTGGCTTTGTGACAGCTCTTTCTGCTTCAGCTTCCCAGAGAGTTGGGATTATAGGAATGTACCATCATTCCTAGTTCTGCTTTGGCAATTTTTTAAATCCAAAAGAAAATATTAAAAATTAAGTCCATATTAACTGTGTACACAACTATTTATAGCATCTTTATTCACAGTAGCCCAAATTGAATATAACCCGAATGTTTTCAATAGGTGAGCAGATCATGGTACAGCCACAGTGGACTACCACCTTGCAATGAAAAAGTATGTGTGTGACAACATGAATGAGTCTTGAAAACAATACACTAAGTGGAAGAAACCAGACACAGTACAGGAAGCTACGCACAATATGATTTCATTTGTGTATGGCATCCTGGGAAAAGAAAGACTGTGAGATCAGAAAGCAGATCAGGGCTTGTGGGAGTTAGGGGTGGAGACAGATTAGATCACAAATCAGTGGCGTGAGAGAACTGTGTGGTGCCAGAAATTCTATATCCTGATTGTGGTGGAGGCTATGTGACTAATCGTCTTACTCATGGAACTGTTTGTTATGAAAACGGGGCTGGGGAGATGACTTAGTAAAGTGCTTGCTGTGTGTCCTAGTTTCAGTGATAAAATATCTTGATAAAAAGGATTTATGAGAGAAAGGGCTTATTCAGCTTACAAATCTTAGTCCATCATTGAGGGGAAGTCAAGGCAGGACTGAAGCTGGTGGTCACACCACATTCACAGTCAAAGACTACTTACTTGCTCTCAGCTCTCTCCTCTCTAATATAGCTTAGGATCCCCTGCCTAGGGAATAGTGCCACCAAAGTGGGCTGTGTTTTTCCCACATCAATCAACAAGCAAGATAATCCACCACAGACATGCCCCCAGGCCACCTTATTTAGATAATCTGTCTTTGAAACTCTCTTCCCAGGTAATCTTAGGTTGTGTCAAGTTGTCAAGTTGACAATTAAAACTAACCAGCACACTGTGCAACCATGAGGATCTGAGTTCAGATTTCAAGCACTCATGTAAAAAGTTGGCGCACACCTTTAATCCCAGTGCTAGGGAGGCAGAGGCAGGTGGATTGTTGTGAGTTCAAGGCCAGCCTGGTCTACATAGTGAGTTCAGGGCAGCTGGGACTTCAGGGAGACCCTGTCTCAAAAAGACCAAGAAAAAAAAAAAAAGTTAAGCATGGACTGGAGAGATGGCTCAGCGGTTAAGAGCACTGACTGCTCTTGTAGAGGACCGGGTTCGATTCCCAGCACCCACATGGCAGCTGTGAACCGTCCTTAACTCCAGTTCCAGAGGAATCCGAAGCCCTCTTCTGACTGCACGACACATGTGCACCCACATACATGCAGGCAATACACTCATACACATAAAATAAAAATAATAAATAAAATATTTTTAAAAACATTAGGCATGATATAATCCCAGTACTGGGGGAACAATGACAGGCAGATCCCTGGTGCCCACTGGCCAGTCATCTAGCCTAGTTGGTGAGTTCCAGGTTCAGTGATAGCTCTTGTCTCAAAAATTAAGTTGGAGAATGACTGAGGAAGAAACCCAATGTTGAACTCTGGCCTCCATGTGCACCCACACGCACACATGCATACACACACAAGCAACAGCAAGAAATAGAACTGATAGAAAAATCCCACCTCCAACCCAGAGCAGCCTCTCATTAGTTAGGATGGCCTTTGTGAAAGGCAAAACAAAAATAAGAAATGACAAGCGTTGAAGATGGGGAGAACAGGACGCCCTCACGAACTGCTGAAGAGAACATGGAGGGTGGTGGACCCACAGAAAGAGAACATACAGTTACGTGGGCCCCATCAACTCCACCTGGGGAAATATACCCTAAAGAATTGCAAGTAGGATTGTGGGGAGATGGCTCAAACACTGTGATGGTTAGTATTGTCAATTTGACAGGATCCAGAGTCACCTGGTAGATGGACCTTCGGGCTTGTCTGTGGAGATGGTCTTGTGTTAGCTGAGGTGGGAAGCCCTGCCCACTGTGGGGGCACCATTCCCTGGCTGGGATCCAAGACTGTGTGAGTGGAGAAGGGAGCTGAGCAGCAGCATCCATCACTCTCTGCTTCCTGATTGTGGGTGTCATGTGACCAGCTGCTTCCAGATCCTTATACCTTGACTTCCCTACCACGATGGGATGCACCCTTGAACTGCTAGTTAAAATATATTCTTCCTCCCTCAAGCTGCTTTTGTCAAGTGTTTTATCACAGCAACAGGAAAGTAACTAAGATGGCGATGTGCTTGCCTTGCAAGCATAAGGATCTGACTTTCATCTCAAGAACTCATGTGAAAGCTGGGCATGCTGGCATGTGTCTATAATCCTAGGACTTGGGAGGCAGAGACAGGAGGATCCCTGGGGCTCACTGGCAAGTCTAACCTACTCGGCAAGTACCAGGCCAAGTGAGAGACTCTGTCTCAAAAGCAAAGGTGGATGGTGCCTGAAGAATGACATTTGGGGTTGATTTCTGACCTCCAAATACATGCGCACACATGTGCACCTATACATGCTTGAACACACACATACATATAGAATTACAACCAATATTTCAGAGATATTTGCACACTTATGGTCACACCTGCATTATTCACAATAGGAGTGCATCACTGTGGAGTGCGTGGCAGACCTAACCCACTGACCTCATGAGCCAGGAGCAAAAGAGGAAGAGTAAGGACTGGAGTCCCATAATCCTCAAGGACACGTCCCTGGGGACCTGAAGGTCTCCTAAAGGATCCACCACCTTCCAACAGCACCACCCTAGAGAGCAGGTCTTTACCCCAGGGGACACCCATGATCCTAACTAGTTCTTCCTGTTGCTTGTTCATGTCGTACTAGAGCTCAGAGCAATAATGGTAGGAACCTTTGCTGCAACATCCTGCCCATGTTCCCTCTCTCTCAGCATGGCAGTGCACTCAGATCTCAGTGCTATGACTGTGCCTGCACTGCAAGACTGGGGCTTCCTTGGAAAGTGTTGAAGTCACTGACCTACCTACCCACCCATCCATCCACTCACATATCCATTCATCCATTATGCACCCATCCACCCATCCATCCATCCATCCACCACCCATCCATTGATCCATTCATCCATCCACTCATGTATCTATCCATCCATTCATCCATTATGCATCCATCCACTCATCCATCCATCCATACATACATACATACATTCATCCACTCACATATCCATTCATCCATTCCGCACCCATCCACTCACCCACCCATCCATCCACCCATCCATCCAGTAGAGAAATGCTTACTTGGGCCCTTCACTTGGTGAGCATTTCCTGCTGAGTGCTGATCCCAGGGCCACCTATGTCATCACCAACCTGTAGGATTCAGACAGATACTGAGGCAGTGGCCACAGGTCCTGGCAGTGTGGGATGAAAACATTAACAGTTCACTCTCAGCCAGCACAAGCAGTAACTTCAAAGGTGATGGAAAGGATGGAGGAAACACACCCCTAGGAGAAGAGACACAAGAAAATGAGAGGCGCCCGGAAGCACAGGAATCCTAAGGAGCCAGGGCCTCCTGTCTTGTGGACAAAGCCAGCAGTGACATGAGTCTTTTTCTTTGTTGGTACATGTATTTACTACTAATTTTTTTGCCAGGTATGATTTTCTCAGCACTCAGGAGGTAGATGCATGAGAATCAAGAGTTCAAGGTCAGCCTTGGCTGCATAAGACCGTATCTTTTTCTGTGTGTGTCTTTTTTGAGACAGGGTCTCCCTGTAGCTTACTATGTAGACCAGGCTGGCTTTGAACTCACAGAGATCCTCCTGCCTCTGCCTCCCGAGTGCTGGGATTAAAGGTGTGTGCCACCACACCTGGCCCGTGAGACCCTACCTTAAAGCACAAAGCCAATTAATCAAACAAAGAAACTTAAATAAAATAAAAAAAAATGTTTAGGGCAAGGATTCATTTTGGTTCACAGTTAGAGGGGATACAGTTCATCATGGCAGAGAAGGTGTGGCTCACTTTCTCCTTTTTATTCAGTTCAGGACCCCAGCCCATGGGATGGTGCTGCCCACACTCAGTATGGGTCTTCCCCCTCAGTTAACTGAATCAAGAGACTCCCTCACAGATATGCCCAGAGGTTTGTTTCCTAGGTGACTCTGGGTCCTGTCAATATTAACAGTCACTATTAACAATCACAGGCCCAATCTCACTAGGGCCTCCTGTGGGTCATCAAGGATGCTGTGATTCAAGATGGCGGCAGTCACGTTCCATCCTCAGGGAACAGCCACACTAGGAGCATCCCCCAGGATGCTCATGTATTGAAGACTAGGTCCCCAGTGCAACATGGGCAGGGGTGGGTTCTGACAAGTGGCTGGATCCTGAGAAGTGATTGGATCTTGAGGGCTCTGATGTCACCATGGTTTAATTCATTGGTATATCTATGACACATGCACACGTGTGTTTGCATGTGTGTATGTTCTAGTTTCAGTCTGTTGCAGTGACAAATGCTCTGATCAAAAGCAACTTGGGGGAGAAAAGGGCTTATTTGGCTTATACCTCCAGGTCACAGTCCATCATCGAGGGAAGTCAGGGCAGAAACCTGGAGGCAGGGACCACGGAGGAATACTGCTTGCTGGCTCATTTACAGGCTCATGCTCAGCTAGATTTCTTATACAGTCCAGAACCACCTGCCTAGGGATGGTGCCACCCACATTGGGCTGGGCCCTCCTACATCAATCATCAATCAAGACAATAACCCATAGACATGGCCATAGACCAACCCGATAAAGACAATTACTTAATTGAAATCTTTTTTTAAAATCAGGTGATTCTAGGCTGTGTTACATCTTGAATTACGGGGAACAGCTACTATTTCAGGTGTTTTTTTTTTTTTGATTGATTGATTTTTATGTGCATTAGTGTTTTGTCTGCATTGGGCAGTGCCCACAGAGGACAGAAGAGGGCATTGGATCCCCTGAAACTGGAATTTTGGACAGTTATTAGCTGCTATGTGGGTGCTGGGAACCAAACCAAGGTTCTCTGCAAGAGCAGTCAGTGCTCTTAACCACTGAGTCATCTCTCCAGCCTCAATTTCAATTTTTTTTGAGACAAAGTTTCTCTATGTAGCCCCAAGTGGCCTGGAATTTGCTATGTAGATCAAGTTGGCTTTGAACTCACAGAGATCTGCAGTCCTCTGCTTCCCCAGGGCTGAGATTAAAGGTGTGTACCATGTCCAGCTTTTTCAATTGTTTAAAAGTTTATTTTTAAAAGTCTGTCTTTCTTTCTTTCTTTCTTTCTTTCTTTCTTCTTTCTTTCTTTCTTTCTTTTATATCTATCTATCTATTATCTATCTCATCTATTTATTATCTGTATGTCTGTCTATCATCATCCATTTAATGTGTGTGAGTGTATTGCCTGCATGTGTGTAAGTGTACCACATATGTGCTGTGCCCTTAGAGGTCAGAAGAAGGCATTAGATATCCTGGAACTGGAGTTATAGATGGTTGTTAGCTGCCTTGTGGGTGCTAGGAACTGAGCCTGGGTCCTCTGCAAGAGCAGCCAGTGCTCATAATTGCTCATTCAACTCTCCAGCCCCTAAAAGTTATTTATTTAGTGTTGGGGAGGGTGCTTGAAGTGGCATGACACTCTCCTACTATGGGTTCTGGGGATTGACCTCATGTTTTTTGGATGTTCATGACAAGCTGACCCATCTCACCAGCCCTCAATTCCTCTAGGTTGGGTCTGAACAAGGATGAGGGCACTGGGAAGCCTCAGGGCTCTCCAGAGGAGAGTCTGCGTTTCTATAGATTACCTGTTGGGGGCAGCAGAGGCCACAGAATGCTCAAGTTTGCACAGCAGGGACGTGTGGGCAGGGAACGGTTCCTTCTCTGGCTGTGAGAAAGGAGAACCCTACTTTTTCCTCTGGCTGGTGTCCACCATATCCTTGGGTGGCCTGGCCTGCTGCCCACCAGCAAATTTGGTGTCTTTCAGGACAAGAGTCAATCCTAACCCTCCGTCTATTTTCTCTGTTTCCTTCTCTTAGCTGTGTCTCTATATTCAGTAACCTATGACAGTACTTTGTCTTGCAAAGGTGTTAGAAATGATATTTATTTTATTATTATTTTTTTGGGTCTTTTTGAGACAGGGTCTCCCTGCAGCCCCAGCTGTCCTGGAACTCACTATGTAGACCAGGCTGGCCTTGAACTCACAGAGATCCACCTGCCTCTGCCTCCTGAATGCTGGGATTAAAGGCATGTGCCACCAAGCCCGGCTATTTTATTATTATTTTTAAATTTTATGTGAATGATAGTGTTATAGCCTGCATGTATGTAAGTGTACGTGTGTCATGCAGTGCCTACAGAGGTCAGAACAGGGTATTGGAGCCCCTGGAACTAGAGTTATAGACGGTTGTTAGCTGCCATGTGGGTGCTGGAAATCGAACGTGGGTCCTCTCCAAGAGCATTCAGTGATCTTAGTCGCTGAGCCATCTCTCCAGCTGGAAATGATATTTTATGTCACAGACACCTGCTGAGCCCATGGTATGAGCTGGAACCTGTTCTGTGCACTGTAGACACAGGCCTAGCATATCACTATCTTGGGCAAGTCCCTGGTACACACAGGTAGTAGGATTATAACACATTCAAAAACAGGAAGGGAGTATGGAGACAGAAACATAATGGAAACACAAAGTTTGTGCTTACCAGACACTGGCTCACCTGGGATTACAGTCATTAGATCTCAGGTTTAGCTTTGACCTCCCTGGGAACCATGGCAAAAAGGGAAACAAGACTAGGCATGAGGGGCATGGTGGTGCACACCTTTAATCCCAGCACTTGGGAGGCAGAGGCAGGCGGATCTCTGTGAGTTCAAGGCCAGCCTGGTCTACATAGTGAGTTCCAGGACAGCTGGGGCTACAGGAAGACCCTGTCTCAAAAAAAAAAAAAAAAAAAAAAAAAAGACTAGACACACAGATTCCTATCTGTTTATCACTGAACAATGAAATGAGCAGCCTCTTAGTGAGAGCCAGGCTTCCTTTTTAGAAAAGATTTATTTATATATTAAAAAAATTTTTTTTGGTCTTTTTGAGACAGGGTTTCCCTGTAGCCCCAGCTGTCTTGGAACTCACTACGTAGACCAGGCTGGCTTTGAACTCACAGAGATCTGCCTGCCTCTGCCTCCCGAGTGCTGGGATTAAAGGCATGCGCCAGCACGCCTGGCTATATATTTTAAAAATATTTTATTTTTATTTTATGTGTGAGTGTATTGCTTGCATGTAGGTAGGTGCTCTGGTGTCATGCAATGCCCTTGGAAATCAGAAGAGGGCATCAGATCCCCCAGAACTGGAGTTACGGACAGTTGTTAGCTACCCTGTGGGTGCTGGGAACCGAAGTCGGGTCCTTTGCGAGAGCAGCCAGTACTCTTAACGCTGAACCATCTCTTCAGCCCCTATTTATTTATTTATTTATTTATTTATTTATTGATTTATTTATTTATTATTTTCCTATCTAGTTTTATTCGTAATCATAAACAACTCTGCAATCCAGCTAGACTTGGAGGGGAGTAAGGAGAATATGGAACCCAAAGAACAGCACGGAGACATTGAGAGCACAAAGATTATGGGATACCGCCAGCAGATGGGGCGGAGGGTGCTCTCCTGAGCTATGGGTCTGGTGGTTAATATGCACACAAGTCAAAAGTATTAGAGCTGTCCACAGTCAGCCATGGCAATTTTCTTGCTGGTCTTGCCATTCCGTGACCCAAAGTGCCCTATGGCTTTCACAAAGCTCATGCCTCTTTCACCCTCCCAAAGTCTACATGTTCGCCATCCAACCACTCAGTTTTGGCAGAGCAGATGAAAAATTGGGAACGGTTTGTGTTTGGTCCAGCATTTGCCATGGACAAGATACCAGGACCTGTATGTTTCAGGATGAAGTTCTCATCCTCGAATTTCTCCCTGTAGATCGACTTGCCGCCAGTGCCATTATGGTGTGTGAAGTCCCCACCTTGGCACATGAATAATTCTGTGAAAGGAGGAACCCTTAGAACCAAATCCTTTCTCTCTAGTGCTCAGAGCACCAATGTTTTCTGCTGTCTTTGGAAATTTGTCTGCAAACAGCTCGAAGGAGACGCGACCCAAAGGTTCACCATCAACCTCGATGTCGAAGAACAGGGTGGTGTTGACCATGGCTGACAGCAAGTGACTACAGGGGACAGTGGCATCTGCAGAGCCTATTTATTTATTTTTGAGGCAGAGTATCACTATGTAGTCTCAGTTCACCTGGAACTCCCTGTGTAGACCTGGGTAGCCTGGCTTTATTTATTTATTTATTTATATTTATATATATGCATGTGTGTTCCTGCTTGTCTGTATGTACACTAGCTTTTTATAGTTAATTCCATAAAATTTCATTTCTTCCTCTCTTTTTTAATTTATTTATTTTTTATTATTTATTTATTTATTTTGACATGAGTCTCATGGAGCCCAGGCTGGTCTTAACTCTTCTAGAAGAGCTAAGCTTAAGCTTCTTTTTAAAAAAAGTTTATTGCCGGGTGTGGTGGTGCACGCCTTTAATCCCAGCACTCAGGAGGCAGAGGCTGGTGGATCTCTGTGAGTTCAAGGCCAGCCTGGTCTGCATAGTGAGTTCCAGGACAGCTGGCGCTACAGGGAGACCCTGTCTCAAAAAGACAAAAACAAGTTTATTATTTTTATTTATTTATTACTTTATTTACTATTTTTTTTAAATGTGTATGTGTGCATTGCCTGCATATATATAGGTGCACCTGTGTCATGCAATGTTCTCAGAGGTCAGAAGTGGGTATGGGATCACCTGGAACTGGAGTTATGAATGGTTATTAGCCACTATGTGGGTGCTGGGAATCGAACCCGGGTCCTCTGCAAGAGCAACCATTGCTCTTAACTGCTGAGCCATCTTTCCAGCCCCTTATTATTTTTATTTATGAGTATATTGCTTGCATGTAGGTAGATGAGTGTCATGCAATGCCCATGGAGGTCAGAGTGGGTGTTGGATCCTCTTGAACTGGAGTTATGGATGGTTGTTAGCTACCATGTGGGAGCTGGGAATTGAACCAGGGCCTCTGCAAGGATAGCAAGTGCTCTTAACCACTGAGTCATCTCTCCAGTTCCCAACCTTGAACTGCTGATCCTCCTGCCTCCACCTCCCAAGTGCTGGGATGACAGGCTGGTACCACCACACTCAGTTTATGCATCACTAGGGATTGAGCCCAGGTCTCATGCATGCTAGGCAAGCACTCTATCCACATCCTCAGCTCTAGAAAGTCACCAAGATGGAACAGCACAGTGGGCAGTGGCGGGCCTCTGGTGAGGGGGAGCTCAGCCCATTAATTACTGCACAGGGCCCATAGCAACCAGTTCATTCCAGACCTAAGTTTGGGTTTTGCTTTTCTCCGGCCTCTCATGGTCAGGGACAAGGTTGTCACCATCCCTACATCTGCTTCCTGTCTAGTCCTTATGAGGCTTGTGATGGTACTGAGCTGACCTCAAGTCCCCATCCCCCCCCTTCTCTCTATATTTGCTGTGGCCATCATGTCCCCGTATCATCCCCTGCTCATCCATCATCCTAACTAGGACCTGCACATGGAGCCCAGTCTCTTGGGAATTCGTAGCTCTGTATTTCTGCTGTATCGTATCACTGGCCACCACTTAGCAATGACACTTGAGCTCTTCCCCAACCCACCTTTTTTCAGTAAGTTCTCATGAACACTACCCAGCAGTGCCCCCAAAGGTGTGGCCTCACAGTGTGTGTGTGGGGGTGCTGTGGGAACTGATTTTTTTCCCTTCCCCTCCCTCTCTTCTTTTTACTCCCCCACCCCAAGACAGGCCTCCCTGTAGCTCCAGCTGGACCAGAACCATTGAGCTGGCTCTCCGGCTCTATTTATTATTTTTTTTAATTTTAATTTTAATTCTTATTTTATGTATGGATGTATTGCATGCATGTATGTGAGTGTACCCATGTCATGCAATGCCTCAGAGGTCAGAAGAGGGCTTTGGATTCCCCTGGAACTGGAGTTAAGGATGGTTTGTAGCCACCATGTGGGTGCTGGGAATCGAACCTGGGTCCTCTGCAAGAGCAGTCAGTGCTCTTAACCACTGAGCCATCTCTCCAGCCCCCACTATTTGTTTTTCAATTACATTTATTTATTGTGTGTGTATGTATGACATGCCCTGACACAAGTGTGAGACAACTTGCTGGAGTCAGTGCTCTCTTTCCACCATGTGGGTCCAGAGGATTGAGCTCAAGTCTTTGGTCTTGGCAACAAGCACCTTTACCTTCTGGGCCATCTTACCCATCCCTTTATTGTTCTTTTTTTAAAAAAATACTTATTTTTATTTTATGTGTATGAGTGTATTGTTTGCATGTATGTGAGCGCACTTGTGTCATGCAATGCCGCAGAGGTCAGAAGAGGGCTTCGGATTCCCCCGGAACTGGAGTTAAGGACAGTTCGTAGCCACCATGTGGATGCTGGGAATTGAACCTGGGTCCTCTGCAAGAGCAGTCAGTGCTCTTAACCGCTGAGCCATCTCTCCAGCCCTGTTCTTTTTTTTTTTTTTAAACTTTTATATATTTTTAAATTTTTAGTGTATATTTTTACTGAATTTTATGCATTTCATACAATAAATCTTAATCATACTTCACTGTTCTTTTAAAGTGATATTCCATTGAGTGTGGACACACACACACACACACGGAGACATTCCTTGTCTCTGTCCCCTCTCATGGTCTTGGACTGTCCAGGGGACCAATCCAGGGCACCAATCCACTTTGTGCCCACATAACTGAGCAGCAGCTTGGACCACATGGCTCTGGAGTTGGACCTAATGGGGCTCCTTGCTGGCATCTCCTGGCCCTGGGGAAAGTGGGTGTGAGGGTGCTGGGGGCTGCGGGGGTAGAAGATCTGCTTTGCTTGGACTCCAGGTTTGTCTTTGCCCTGCTCTGCCCCCTGTCATCTCCTCTCTCTCCCCCTCACTCTCCCTCACCACCCCAACCGTGGATCTGGCTGTGTCCCCCCTACCCAAGAGGCCCGAAGCAAGGCAGAAAGAAATGGATGCAGCTTAAATTTGTTAAGCCTGTTGCAACTCCCGCAGAAGGAAGCCAATCTACATTGGGCCTTTTAATCTCTTTGGGGCTGGGGGGTAATTTATTTAGCTGAACAGATCATCGCAAGGTTAATTCAATTGGACTTGGGTTATTTTTTGGTGCCCACTTTTGCTAAGTGTCATGGAGGTATATGAGGTCTTTATTTCAGGGGCGGTAGATGTCATGAAGGTGACAGGGTGCCCTCCTCCTTCTCTGGTCTGCTGAAGGCCTTGGGGGACTGGACAGAGTTGCTCTAGTTTTCTCTCTTGCTTCCATTCCCAAGCAGCCTGTGGGTCTGCCTAGGCCCAAATAAGTCACAAGGCCTCAGACCTGGAAGGCTACCTCTCTGGCTTCTATATCTGTGTCCACACATGGGGAGCCTGGTCAGGAACTGGGCAAACTCCCTCAAGTACACACGGGCATTAGGAGTCTCAGAGAAGGTGACTCACAGTCACCTGAGCTGGCAGGTGCCCCTCAGGCGAAGACCTGGGATCCCCTGGGCTCCTGTGAATAGTTGAGTGCAGGATAGTCCACACAGGATGGTGGACTGTGGCTGCCTGCTCAGGAGGGCACAGACCCCCTGCCCCCTGACCTCCACTTGGGTCCCTTCCCAAGCCCTGTATCTTCCCAGCTGGGGATGGGTAGATGGCAAAGGAAGCCGTGGTCCTGGCACAGGATCCAGGCAGCTCCAGGAAGATGAGTCTGGTACTGTGGGGGTCAGAGTTGGGGGGCACTTTACACAGGCCAGATGGGGAAGGACATAGATGGGGAGCCTGGGTCAGAGCTGTCTTAGGGTCACCTTACTCGTGTTCACAGTCAGAGCCTTAATGACACAGACACTGTGCTATCCACTCACCTCAGTCTCCAGCAAGGGCCTGGTGTGGCCTGTGCCAGGATCTGGCCTAGTCTCCTCCCACATACCTGTGCAGAAGTGGTGAGCAGCCTGAGGGTACTTCCAAAGTGCAGCACTGCAAGTCGAACCCAGGGCCTCCATGTACACTGGGCAAGGGCTCTGCCATGTTCCTCAGTTACATGGGATACCAGGAGCATTCAGTAGATGCATACTTATTGCACAATTGAACATGATAGAAGGACCAGGCTACTGTTATTTTCAGTCGTCCCTAGGGGCCAGCTGCCTGGGACCCCCACCAGGCTCCCAAGGCTGTGGGGAGCACTTTCTCTCCTGCTGCACCTTCACATCGCTCCTAGCTTCCCACACCTGCCTTCCCTGTAGCACCCCCACCCCCACCCCCACCCCGTGTTCCCTCACTTCCCCCTAGCCTGCCTTTTCCTCCAATGTCAGCCAAAATCCAATTCCCCCAAGATTCTGCCTCATCAAATATCCTTCATCCTCATTACCATAATTTTGCATTTGTAGGTTAGGCTGCACCTGGGGTTTCCGCAATGCTCTTGCTAACTCTCTGGCACCCACAGAACTCCACTCTGCCTCCTTGCGTTGAGAGCTAGGAGGTGGGAGGGAGCAGAGGGCGTCTGGGGACGCGGTGGCCTGGAGGCCATCCCTGACCACACGTGGCCTGGCAGGGATGATGGTTTCCAGGCTCATGGACAGTCTGCAGAACTGTTCACCACAGAGCAGTGGGGCAGAGACCACATTGCCAGTTATGGGGAGGCAGCCACCCTCCTCCATCCAGGCTCATTTCTCCATCCGTTCCAGACCCTGGTGTAAGTCCAGCTCAGAGTCTCCATAATGTCTGTTCACTGAACCCCGAAGACTCCCATGCCCCTGTGGTTCTGAGGTTGCTCCTAGGAAACCAGAGCTCCTGAATCAGGGGCTAGCGAGGAGAGGCAGGGGCCGACAGCCTACCTCTAGGGGATCCAGCTGTATTCCCATGTGGCTAGGAAGCTTTGGCCCCAGCTCAGAAGAGAGGCTACACCCTTGGTGTTGCTAAAATT
The DNA here is from genome assembly GCF_000622305.1 of Nannospalax galili. Taxonomy (NCBI): domain Eukaryota; kingdom Metazoa; phylum Chordata; class Mammalia; order Rodentia; family Spalacidae; genus Nannospalax; species Nannospalax galili. The sequence goes on along the minus strand of NW_008354274.1, from coordinate 4,164,958 downwards.
CCTTCTGGGACGTGCAAACGACCCCCCCCCCGCTTGGTTCATAGGACAAACCAAGGTCCAATTTCTCCAAACTGCAGTTTGGGAAACCAGAGAGTTTATTGGGTTTACTTACAGAGCAATGGGTGAAAGTTTACTCACAGGAGTGTGGGTGTTCCCCTCCTAAGGCTGTACTGGAAAATCTCCATCCAGGCGTCAATTATGACCACCCCAAAGCCTCACAAAATGGTGAGAGACCCTCCCTACAGGTTTCCCCAACTTAGGTACTCCTAGTCCCTCCTCATTGTGCAACTAGGGCCAACTGGTTGGTTGGGAGGTGTGGCTGACTCTCCCTGCCCCTCTTTTCTTGGGGAGGGTCAACTGTCAACGAGTTTGTGATGATCCTAGGCAAGCAGGTGCAACCAAGCTTGTCTATAGCTTGCTAGTCAGAGGATGGCACTATGCAACACCTGGGAGTCAGAGTAGGTCTCTGCAATGGGATGGTAACAGGCATTCCTGGCATGAGCACGGCCCAGGCAAAGGAGGTAGTGGGAAGCCTGAGGGAATGGATAGACCTCTGCATTTTAAAAAAGTTTTTGGATTGATTTATCTAATGCGTGTGTGTTTTCCCTGCATATATGTAAGTGCATCCCGTGTGCAACACCTGTGGAGGCCAGAAGAGGGTGTTGGATTCCTTGAAATGAACTACTGACAGTTGTTAGCCACCATGTGGGTACTGGGAATCAAACCTTGGTCCTCTAGAAGAGCAGCCAGTGCTTTTATCCACCGAGTCAGTTTTGTAGCCCCTGCTTTTTTGTTTTTTCTTTTTTTTCCGTCTTTTTGAGACAGGGTCTCCCTGTGGCCCCAGCTGGCCTGGAACTCACTATGTAGACCAGGCTGGCCTCAAACTCACAGAGATCTGCCTGCTTCTGCCTCCTGAGTGCTGGGACTAAAGGTGTATGCCACCACACCTGGCTGTATTCTTTAAAAAAAATTTATTATTTTTTAAAAGTTCATGTGTATGAGTGTATTGTCTGCATGTATGTAAGCATCTGTGTTGTGCAATGCTTGCAGAGGTCAGACAAGGGCATCAAATTCCCCTGGATCTGGAGTTACGGGTGGTTGCTAGGTGCTATAAGGTGCTAGGAATCAAAGCTGGGTCCTCTGCAAGAGTGCTTTTAACCATCCAACCATCTCTCCAGCCCTTGCCCCTGTATTCTCTTTTTAAAAAAAAATTTTATTTATTATTATTTTTTAAATTAAAAATTTTTTTATTTTATGTGTATGTGTGTGTTGCCTGCATATAGGTCAGTGAACCTGTGTCGTGCACTGCCCATGGAGGTCAGAAGAGGCTATTGGATCCCCTGGGACTGGAGTTATAGACAGTTGTTAGCTGCCATGTGGGTACTGGGATTTGAACCGGGGTTTTCTGCAAGAACAACCAGTGTTCTTAACCACTGAGCCATCTCTCCAGCCCCTTATTTATTATTTTTATTTTATGTGTATGACTGTTATGCCTGTACATAGGTAAGTGCACCCGTGTCATGCAATGCCCAAGGAGGACAGAAGAGGCTGTTGGATCCCCTGGAACTGAAGTTATGGACAGTTGTTAGCTGCCATGTAGGTGCTGGGATTTGAACCCAGGTCTTCTGCAAGAACAATGAGTGTTCTTAACCGCTGAGCCATCTCTCCAGCCCCCATGCCCCTGTATTCTTAAAATATTCAAAATTTTATTTTGCAGCTAGATCTCATGTAGATCAGGCTGGCCCCAAACTTCCTATGGTGCCAAGGATGACCTTGAACTTCTGCTCCTCCTTCTTCCACCTCCCAAGTGCTGGAATGACAGGTATGTCTACAAAGCCTGTTTATGCAGTGCTGGGAATGGAAGTCAGGGCTTCATGCATGCTAGGTCAGCACTTACTTTACCAACTGGTCCTGCATCCTTATATTCTTGAAAGATGCAGAGATGCCAGGCTGAGCTGGGTCTCAGATCAGGTTACCCCAGGCTGGATCTCACCTGACTTGTAGCTCTGCAGAGGCCCCCAGGAAGTCATAGTAATCTCTGCCCAAGGAGAAAGAGAAAGCCCAGGGGAGACTGGGAGGGAAGCTGAACGCAGCAGCTTCATGTTCTCAAGGTAACTGATGTCTACTCCACCCAGCTGGAAATCACAAGTAAATAAGAGTAAGCTGATCTAGGCTGCCAGTCATGGGTGCCAAGGGTTTATGTCTGAGCTGACAGACCCAGAGACTTGGAGCTCCCAGTTCTGAGAGCTAGAAGCTCCAGATTCTGGATGCTCAGGTTAGAGATGCTGGGCTTACTGTTCTGTAGCGACCTGGAGCTTGGCAGCTAGTATAATCCTCAGCGCCGAGCAGCTGGTGATGGCAGCAGCAGGCAACCCTGACTCGAGTTGCAGGTGGACCTCAGGTCCTGAGAGTCCCATGTTTACAGGAGCATTATCCTGAACTCTCAAAGCTCAGCAGCTTTCTGAACCCTCTCCAGACTGGGCCCTATGTTTTCTAAGCTCTGGCTCTTCAAAAAGTTCTGTCTTTGTTCAGTCCCAACTCTCTGTTCTCTCCTGCTTCTTTCTAATTCCATTGTTATGGTGGTCAGGGACTGGGCTGAGTCCTTCCAGATTCCTGGCCTCTTGGGCAAAGAAATGAAAATAAGGGGGCCTTGGAGAGATGGCTCAGCAGTTAAGAGCATTGGCTGCTCTTGCAGAGCACCCGTGTTTGGTTCCCAGCACTCACACGGCAGCTAACAACTGTCTATAACTCCAGTTCTAGGAGATCCGATGCCTTCTTTTGGCTTTTGCAGGCATTGCATGCTTGTGATGCACTTACATACATGCAGGCAAAACACATACATAAAATTAAAAAGAAATTTAAAAAATGAAAATAAGCCCTCATACAGGCTGCAAAAGAATCAAGATAACTTTATTTGGAGCAAAGCATTAGTGCAGGTCATAGGGGTGCACACTGTCAAGATTGACAGCAGGCCACCTGAGTGAGGGTACTCAAGGACACAGGCTACAGGGTCTAAGGGAGGAAGGGCTGGTTACTAAGGGGTGTGCTTGAGTGCTTCTTTGTTTGGATAGATTAGGTCATAAAATAACTTTTCTACTACACATGTCCCTTCCCATAATGCTTGTGATTTTTTTTTTCTCTGTAGTCCCAGCTGGCCTGGAACTCACTATGTAGGCCAGGCTGATTTCGATCTCACAGAGATTCACTTGCCTCTGCCTCTGCCTCCTGAGTGCTGGGATTAAAGGTGTGTACCACCATGCCTGGTATAAATGCATCTGATTTTAATCACATGCATGCTCAATTATGCATAGGCATAGAATGGTAGTAGGGATTCTCCCTAAAGGTTACTAGAGGACACTGTTCATGCACCTCAAACCAGTTCAGTGTGGATGGGCCCTCTGTTCTTCATATCTGGATACATTGGGAATGCATTTGAATAGAAACTGTCTAAATTTGATTGTTACCAGGGGCAGGGGTCAGAAATGCGAGTTCCTAGGAGAGGGCTGGAGCTTCCACTAAACATGTTATTCTGCCTGTTTGACTGATGAACCAGCCTCCCTCCCTCCCTCCCTCCCTGCTTCTTCCTTCCTTCCCTCTCTCCCATTTTCTCTCTCCCTCTCTTGTTGGCTCCCTCCTCCCTCCCTCCTCCCTTATTTCCTCTCTTCCTCCCTCCTTCCCTCCTTTTCTCCCCCTCCTCTATCACTCCTCCTTCCTATCCTCCCACCTCCCTGAATCTCTCCTCCCCCATCTTTGCCTTTCCAGCACCTGGAGGCAGCTGAGCTGGGCTCTAGGCACTGAGGTGAGGCAAGATTGGGAATTGCCCCCTCTTCTGTGGACTTCTGCTCAGTGGGATCAAGAAGAAATCAAGAAATGCAGCAGCCCACATTCATGTGTGCAGCAAGTGCTAAGCAGCCAGTGAGGGCCACAGGAGACTCATTTGGATGAGGGACCCATGGGAGAAGGCGCTGGGTCTGGGAGCTGGCTCTGAAGCCCTGCAGGCTCTGGGCAGAGAGGAAATCTGAGCCGGTCTGCACAGAGGCCATTGGAGGTAGAGACTCAGGGGAGAGGTACCAGGCTAGTGGGTGGCATTTAAAGCAAGTGTCCCTCCCTCCCTGTCCACCCCCATACCCCCCGGGATGGGTAGAAAAATGGAGTTGGGATGGAGGGTTAAAGAGAAAAACTAATCTCTCCCAAAATCACCTGCTGCTCCTCCAAAGGGTTCTAGTTCCTTCCACACTCAGGAGCTGGCTCTGGCTTCCCACAGTCCCTTGGGGACTGGGTGTTATTTAACTTACCCTACAGACTCATTTTTTTCATTACTTCATTAGCGAAGTCACACGGTGGGGACCCAGGGGCCTTGCCTCTGTAAAAGGCCTTGCAAACATCGATCACCAAAAATTAATTAAATACTTCAATCTCTAGGTGCCTCATAGCTAGAACATTCCTCTCCTGAGCCAGCCAGAGAAAAACAGCCCTGTCAGTCTGCAGGCACCTTCTCCTAGGCCCAGCTGGCTCATGGATGCTCTGGGAGTGGGGATAGCTTAAGATGTAGCATGATGGACATTAGACATATAGTGGGATGGAGTGATGGCCCCAGTAGTTGAGTGCCACTCTCTGGATCAAGGCTGGGTTTCCAGGCAGGATGCAAAAGTCCCAAGGAACAAAGCACCCGTGCTAGTGGCTCTGTCTCTGGGGCTTCGAGGGTTGTGGCAGGGGTACATGCTCCCTGGGGGCACGGAACCCAAGGTATTCATCAGTCTCCTGGGGGTCCAAATCCACAATCTCTTTCTTTGCCTTGAAGTGGGGTACAGTGAGCAAACTCCATTGTAAGTGAATGGTTGCTCAGGGGTGGGATGGACTGGTCACTCTCTTTAATGCTGAGTCTCCCCCTATGTGTTCATTGCACATGGACCCTCTGCAAAGTACCAGAGATGCCACCCCACCTTTGAAGCTAACAGAAAGATGGCTAGGAAGGGGTGCCCACTGATCAATAAATGAATCACGTAGGGACCAACGAGGAGGCAGGAGGTGGTGCCAGGCCCAGCCCCAGCGAAGTGTCTGAGGAGATGATGTATCAGTGGAGACCTGAGTGCCAAGTGCATTCAGGAAGTGGAGGCTGAGCTTCCATGTGGACAGAAGAGCTTGTGCAAAGGTCCTGAGGCAGAAAAGCACCAGTGTTTAGGAGCAAGGGAGACACCATGGTTCTGTGGCTGCCCAGAGAGCTACTGCCAAAGCTCAGGAGGCTGGAAGATCAACATCAGGGTGTTGGCAAAGCTGTGGCTTCCCAGGCTCCGCCCAGCATCGGGTGCTGCCAGGAACCCTCCATGACCCTCTGGCTTGTACTGTGGTGTCTCTCTAGTATCTCTTTGTCCTTTGATCCTCCCATCTTTGTGTGTGTTTGTGTGTGTATGTGTGTGAGTACATGTATATATCTGCATATGGAGAACTAGAGGACAACAGATACCCTTGGTTATCATCACTTGGGCACCATCCATCTTTTTGTTGTTGTTATTTGTTTTAAAGATTTATTTACAGGGCCAGACATGGTGGCGCACGCCTTTAATCCCAGCACTTGGGAGGCAGAGGCAGGCGGATCTCTGTGAGTTCAAGGCCAGCCTGGTCTACATAATGAGTTCCAGGTCAGCTGGGGCTACAAGGAGACCCTGCCTCAAAAAGATCGAAAAAAAAAAGATTTATTTACTTAAATTTTTTATTTTTATTTTATGTGTATGTGTTTTGCCCGCATGGATGTAAGTGCACCACATACCCACAGAGGCCAGAAGAGGGCAGCAGATCCCCTGGAACTGAAGTTAAGGACAGTTGTTAGCCACCATGTGGGTGCTGAGAACAGAACCCATGTCTACAGGAGAACCAGTGCTCTTAACTGCTAAGCCATCTGTCCAGCCCCTATTTTTAATTTTTAATCATGTGTATTTGTGTGTGTCTGAGTGTAGGTATTGGGTATGTGTGTGCAGTGCCTGCAGTGGTCAGAAGAGGGCATCATATCCTCTGGAGCTGGAGTTACAGGCAGTTGTGAAGTGCCCAGTGTGTCTGCTGAGGACTGAAGTCGGGTCCTCCTCTCCAAGAGCGCTATGTACCCTTAACAACTGAAGCATTGTTTCAGCCTTCCCCTCCCCAGGTTTTTTAAAAATGTGGTTTTCAGAGATTGAATTCAGGTCTTCATGCTTAAATGGCAAGTATCTTAAAGGACAGTTCCCTGTCCTTTAAAAAAATTATATATATATAAAACATTTTTTTGATACATGATCTCATTATGTAGCTCTGGATAGCCTAGAACTTGCTGTGTACACTAGGCTGGCCTTAAGCTCACAGAGATCTGCCTGCCTCTCAACTGCTGGGATTAAAGGTATATACCACCATGCACAGTCACAATTAATTAATTAATTATGTGAGTATGAATGTCTTGTCTGCAAGAATGTATGTAAGTGTACCTGTGTGTGCAATGCCTGTGGAGGCCAGAAAAGGGTTGGATCCCCTGGAACCGGAGTTAGGAATGGTTGTTAGTTGAGTGTTGGGAACTAAACCTGGGTCTTCTGCAAGAGCAGCTAGTACTCTTAACCTCTAAACCACCTCTCCAGTCCCTGCACCACCATTTAGAAATAAGATTTTTATTTTATTTATGTGTGTGTCTATATGTGCACATATGTGTGAAGGTATTCTTGGAAGCCAGCAGATGGCATTGAATCCCTTGGAGTAAGAATTGCAGACCTTTATAAGCCACCCATGTCAATGCTTGGGATTTGAACTTGGGTCCTCTGATAGGTGGTTAAGCACTCTTACCCACCAAGTCATCTCTCCATTGCCCTTTTTTTCTATCTCTCTCTTCCTCTATTCCTCTCTCCCTCCCCCTCATCTCTCTATGAGACAGGGTCACTATGTATGTAGCCCTGGTTGGCCTGGAACTTGCTATGTAGACCACACAGTCTTCAAACTCTTAGAGATCTGCCTCCTTTAATCTACTAGGATTAAAGGTGTGTACAACCACTCCTGGCCTTTTTTTTTTTTTTAAGATGGTCTTACTCTGTGGTCCAGGCTAGCCTTGAACTCATGATCCTTCTGCTTCAGCCTCCAGAGTGCAGGGATGACAGGCATGAGCCACCACCCCGGTTCCTTTCCTATTCTTGTGTGTCATGTTGGTTCATGGACCAGTGCATCCAGTGTTAGTCTTATTAATACAGCAAAGATCTTTTTCCCAAATAAGGATCCATGCATAGGTCAGAAGCTAGGACTTGTCACATTTTCCTGGGGCCACAGCTGACCCTCTACAGCACTTGGATACTTGGTGGGTGGTGTCAAGGCAGAGCCAGGTGACTCAGTGACTGTGGGCAGGGTCAGACTCCACAGGGCAGGGGCTGGATACAGAACCTACCCTACTTTATGTCCAGTCCACACTCTGGTCTTGGTAGAGGCTGGACCATTGTGCTTCTCTACATCCACAGCCTTAGCTGCTGTTGTCAGGGGCAGTTGCACGGAAAGGGACCACAGGGTAACTAGAGTGAGCCTGGGACCACCACAAAGTGCTAGCAGCTCAGAACAGGATGGAGGCCCCAGGGAAGGGGCTTGGGGTTTTGGAGGTTGACTGTGAGGATTTGTTAAGGATTGGGTGTCAAGTCAGGAAAAGAGGCCTGTTTCCTGTTTCCCAACCTTCTGTGAGGCCTGTGGAGGGCCAGGGACTCTCTTATGTTGTTGAAGGGAAAACAGGGACCAGGACTCCTGAGGTTTTTGGGTGAAACCAAGTGGGAGAACAGGAAGAAAAGGGTAGGAGCCAGGAGACCTGTGGGGAAAATAAACACCAGTGAGTCATCACAAGCCTGCTCACTGAGTGGGTAAGAAGTGAACCCAGATGGGCACAAGACCCAGATGGAGTGCATGTATCTAGAGCCAGGTTGCACAGGTAGTGACACTGAGGTGGATTTACAATCACGCTGGGTGTGGGGACAGGGTCATCCCAGCACTCTGTAGATAGAGGCAGGAAAATTGTGGTTTCAAGACTAATCAGGCTTCAGAGTGAGTTTAAGGCCTGACTGGGCAAATTAGTGAGACCATGTCTCAAAATAAAATACAAAAAGAGGGCTGGGGATGTAGCTCAGTAGTTGAACACCTTCCTAGAATGAGGAAGTGAGAGGCTGGGGTGTGGCTCAGTGGTAGAGCATCTGCCTAGAATCCCCCAGTGAGGGGCTGGGGTGTGGCTCAGTGGTAGAGCACCTGAATTGAACCCCCCAGTGAGGGGCTAAGAGTACGGTTCTTCAGTAGGGCACCTGCCTATCCCATCCTTAGTACCAAATTAAGAAAGCTAGTCCCTGACTTTGAGGAGGTGTGACAGTCTGGCTCTTATCCATCCTTGGGTGCTGTGTGACCTGGAGCAGCTCTGCCCCCTGGGCCTCTTTTTCATCACAAAACGGTCTGGCTTTTCACTCTTTTGGACACGTTCTGCAGCTGGAAGGCTGACCTAATCTGCAAGGTTCTGCCAAATCCAGGGCTTGTCTCTGCTGTGTTCTCTCCCCTCAGAGCTGAAGGTGCCAGGGAGGCCGCCTTTGAGAAGTGGGCAACTGGATTGCAGGACTTCGTCAGACCAGCCAGGGCAGGCTCAGTGGATATCAGCTTCTAAGAAGCGGTGTGTTGGAGGGAGGGAGCAGGATAGGTGGTGGACATGGGCATGATGCCCACCCAGGTATGTGTGGTTCCACACTCAAATCTTAGGAAGCCAGAGTTATCCTCTGAGGGTTGGTGGACACTTGGAGAGAGGTTTATGTTGACCATAAGCCCGGAACACACAATACAACACAATAAAAAAAACCCTTAGTGATTAATGGTGCTGGGTACACTGGGCTCTTAAGAGCTGTTCACTAAGCTGCTATTTAGAAATGTATGTCCGTATGTATTTATTTTTATGTGTATTTTTTGCCCGCACGTGGTAAGTACACCACATGCATGCAATGCCTGTGGACACCAGAGGAGGGCATTAGATCCCTAGAACTGGAGTTACAGATGGTTTTTAGTTCTCATGTAGGTGCTGGGAACTGAACCCAGGTCCTCTGAAAGAGCAGCCAGTTCTCTTAAGTGCTGAGCCATCTCTCCAGCCCTTTAAGCTGCTATTTTGTGCTGTTGGTTGGGGAGCCCTCATTGCTTAGTCTGACCTACAGAGATACAGGAGTGGCTATAGGGTGGTCACAGCCTTCAGTTAGGTGTCAGGTAGTGTCATGATCCAGGTTGGGAGCCGGATGGGAGTGCCCAAGGCACTTGTGGGACTTCGTGGGTTAGGGGGCTCCATCTACAGTGCCTGTGACCTAGGTGATCAGAGCCCAGGCTTATGCCAGGCTGACATTCAGAGAGACCTGAATCTGGCATGGCCTCTGAGAAGCTGGATGCTCTTGGGCAGCTTGTTCAGCCTCTCTGAGGCAGCTGTTCACCGGCAAATGCTATGTGCAAAGGGTAGTGCTCAAGGCTAGCGTACTGTGTGCAAAACTCCAGCGTGCCTTGAGGAAACAGGCTGACCTTGTGGAGCCAGGAGCAAGGATTAGAAAAGACAAGACCAGGGCAGTGAAGTTCTTTGTGGGACCCTAGTCATGGTCTGCCCACTGCCAACTGGACAAGGCTGGAAGGTGTCTGAGAAGTCAAGGCAACAGGGAGAGGAGATGCCTGGAGCTGGAAAGAGAGGAGGACGAGGTCACAGCCCCGGGGGACGTGGTGACCAGGGTAAACGGCCTTGAGAAAGGACGATGCGGTGCCATCCTCGTGAATGGTGGCAGAGTGGACGCCAGCCCTCCCCGGCTAGTGTCCCCATGGAACCCCAGGCTCTCACGAGCTTGGCAAGCATCTCCCAGACTCTAATTTGTGGGAGAGTCGACCTTTTATATTTCAGATCACATGAAGTTAATTTGCACTCCAAGTTCAAGAGTGCTCCCGCAAAGGCGTGGATGAGGCTTCTCAACAGCTGTTCCTGTAAGCCTCAACATGACAGAGCTGGTGAGGAACAAGGATTCGTTTTTAGAAAGAAATTCTCTCCTCTCTCTCTCTCTCTCTCTCTCTCTCTCTCTCTCTCTCTCTCTCCCCACACATAT
>NW_008354274.1:4145696-4154813 GCF_000622305.1 Nannospalax galili | reverse complement strand
TCCTTCTCCCTCTCCCTCTCCCTCTCTCACTCCAGGTCAGCAGCCCATAAAAGAAGAACCCAAGGAATTGTGTGTGTGGGGTGTCAAGCAATCACCTTGTTCAATATCGGAAGCATTTTCCATGGAGCCATCTTCCCAGCCCTTACCTCTGAGTTTATAGCCTTGTGTCCTTGCATGGGTGTCTGGGTCCAACCCATCCTGGCCTCCAAGTGGTCCCTGGAATGTTCTAGTTTGCCATCATCCCCCAAGGCACTTGGGTACAATCAGCATTTTGTTTTGACTGACCAGCCAAGGTTTCTGCCACTTTCCCATCCTGACATTGTCTCCTACACCCTCACATTGAGGTGTGTCCTGTGACCTCTTGGACAATGTCCACGGGGCAAATGCCACCTGCTGGTTCTGTGTCCCTCATTATTGGAGGCTAGGCAGGTGGGCAAGGTGGCCTTCAGGAGGGAAATTTCTGGTCCCTGGTATCTCAGTGGCTGTATCTTCCCAAGGGACTTTACTATGGCCCAGGTCAGTCACCCAGCAGCAATTGTACTGAGTCCCTTCCTCAATTCCTGCAGGAAGCTGGAGGGTGGTTTGATTTCCTACTGAAATGTGGGTTAAGAGAAAAGAGGGGCTAGGCAGGGTGGGGAGGGCTGTAACTCGGTGAGTGTGAGGCCAGCTTTGGCTACGAGAGAGAAAAGGAAAGGAAGAAAGGAAAGGGATGGAGAGAGCAAGACGTAGAGACAAAGACAGAGACATCAAGAGAGAGACAGAGACACAGAGAGACAGAGACAGAGTGAGACATAGAGAGGGTATGATAGAGAGAGACAGAGACAGGGAGAGTCAGAGACAGAGAGATAAAGACAGAGACACACAGAGAAACAGAGGTAGAGCTAGACACAAAGATAAAGACAGAAAGACAAAGACAGTGAGACACAGAGATAGAGATTAAAAAGAGACAGTGAGAGACATTGATAGGAGAGACAGAAAGAGGGGGAGAGAGAGAACACGGAAGTTGAGAGGAACTGGGGAGGAGCTGTAGAGTGAGGGGCGGGTGTGGAGAGCAGGGGACAGGTATGCATGCCTTGTACCCTTGGATGTGCCATCCACCTCAGGCCCTGGGGTAGTAGTGGCTGCCCTGGATATCCAGCCTGGAAATGTGCTCTATTTCTAGCACCCCCAATATCCTTGAGACCTATTGGACCCTTCTGGATGATCTAAGCTATGGGGGATGCTCCCAGCCTGTCCTTTGGTCCACCTGTTCTTGTCCCCAGCTGGACAAGCCAGGCCAGCAGAGCCAGCTGTGTGTCCTGCCCATGCCTTTGCATGTCTCCTGTGACTTGTCCCTCTCCGACAGTGTCCCTTGGCACCTAGCAGTGATCCTGGCAGGTTGCAGACACCAAGTAAAGCCAGGTGAGGCCCCTGTCAGAAGACAACCACCCAGGCTGAAGTAGGGTAGGGGTTTTGTTGTTTTGTATTTTGAGTCAGGGTCTCACTATGTAGCTCTGCCTGGCTAATCTGGAACTTGCTAGGTAGACCAGGCTGGACTCAGACTTTTGGGATCCTCTTGCTTCTGCCTCCTGAGTGCTGGGATTACAGGCATACACCACCATGGTTGGCTTTAAAGTCAGGTTCAGAGCTTTGACCCAGAGTGTGTTCAGAGCTGTGATGCTAAATGAGTGAGCAAACTGCCCTCTCTGAGCAGCATTACCTCCTCTAGCAAAGTTCCCCAGGGCTCCAGGAGACTGCACGGCACAGGGGGCTTGCTTGCACAGAGCTGACCTTGGTTCAAGATGGCTCTTCCTACTGCCAGCAAACTGAGTAGGCTATTGTCCCGGGGCTCAGCTGATGTTCAGGACCAAAAGGGTCTCAGGTCTCCTCCCTGAGCCTCTCATGCACCCTGGGCTCCCTCACAGCATGGCACCGGGATCCTGCTGGGTGGGTTGTATTTCATGACCCACCTTGGGTGTTGTCTCTGGTCTGTCATGAGTTGACTTATGTCCCACAAATCCCTATTGCTGCAGCACTAACGCTTGATTCTCAGAATGTGTCCGCATTGCCATTAAGGGCTTTAAAGAGGTCATTAAACATAACATGAGGTCATTGGGTGTGGTCTAGTCCCATAGACCTCATGTGCTTCTAAGAAAAGATCAAACTGAATTTGGTGGCAATGGCCTGTCAATCAAATTACTGAAGAAGCTGAGGCAGGAAGATTGCAGTTTCATGGCCTGCCTGGGGCTAAACAGTGAGTTCAAGGTCAGCTTGAACAACTGTGTTGTTCAAAAATAAAGTGAAAGAGGGCTGGGGATGTAGCTCAGGGGTAGAGCACCTGCCTAGACTCCCCTAGTGAGGGGCTGGGGAGTGTTGCTCAGGGGCAGAGCACCTGCCTAAAGTCCCCCAGTGAGGGGTTGGGAGCATAGCTCAAGAAGAGCACCTGCCTACTATGGGTGAGCTCCACACAGGGACCTACCCTGTGAGGACACAAAGAGAAGATGTGTCCACAGAGTGAGGAATCCTGCAAAGGAACCTGCCCTGCCCAAAGTGTGACCTGGACTGGAAGCCCCTGATGAGAAGGACCAGCATCTGTAACACTCTGAGTGTATTTACTTTTTTTTTGTTGGTCACAGCTGAGTGGCTGGGAGCCCTGACTGTGTCCACGCAGCTCACAAAGTGCAGCCTGCGGTGGGGACATTTTCAGGCTGGATCTTGTAAACACAGAGACAGCACCTAGGTGTCACCTTCCCAGAGATGAAGACAGCCCCCATCGCAGCCACAGTAATTCCATGGGACCACTTCCAAAGTTCCTTCCTGCAGGGACCTGAACACCTGGCTCCTGCTCCCCTATTTCAGACGTCTCCCACCTGCACTTTTAGCCACAGGAAGCTTCTGGCGTCCCACCTGATAACCACAGGATCTGTGTGCTGGGTGGGCCTCAAGGTCCCAAGTCTGGGTGGGTTTTACTCCTCTTGTCATGTTGTGTAAGAGGCCGTTACTCCTACTTCTGACAGCAAGGAGCGAAAAATCACACCTTTCCAGAGATGTTATAAGAGAGAGAGATTGGAAGAGACCATTGGTGGAGAAAGTGGTGTTCAGCTGAGACCCCTGCACCAGAGACAGTGAAGTTCAGGCTGGAGGCCAGCGGGAGCCCAGGGGCACTTCTTGGGGCCTCTTTTGGCACCCACCCAGCCACTGGGGTCTCAGGGTCCCTGCCAAGCCAGCACTCTCCTTCAAAATGGCTAGCTAACACTCAACCTTCCCCTTATTGTCTGTCTCCTTTTCCCTCAAATCTCTTCACTCATTCATTCATTCAGTCTCCTCAGGGCCACAGCACTGGTTATCAGTGGAAACCATCCCCCCATCTCTTGGGACAAACCTGAAGGATGGTTCTTGTGTTCCCTTCTTTTTATCTTCAAAACAAATTCCTCTGAAAGCACTCTGGCAGTTATACAGCTAATGCATGACCCAGCCATTCACCCTTAGCATATCCCTGGGGGTACCGAAAATATATTCACAGGCACATGTCCCTGGTGCATTCAGGATTCACACAGCAGAGCTGCAGAGGCTGCCTGTGCTAGCCTTCTATGGCTATGACAAAATACCTGAGACAGACAACCAAAGGGGGAAAGGTTTCTGTTGCTTGCAGTTTCAGACATTTCGATCTGTGGTCTACTGGACACCTTGTTTTTAGGCCCAGTGGCAAGAATGAAATGCTGTGGTGGAGGAAAGTTGCTTAGCTCAGGGTGGCCAGAAGCAGATGAAGACAGTGTTTCTTTCCAGAGCCTGCCCCCAGTGAGCTGCTTCCCCCAAGTAGGCCCCACCTCTGACGGTTTCCACCAGTTTTCCCAAAGTCCATCCAATCGTGAGTGCATCAGTCTGTGAAGATGATGGCTCTGTCTGTACAGTGTTCAACTTGTAAGAATGAGGACCAGAGTTCCATCCCCACAACCCATGGAAGACCCTGGCCTGGTGGTGTGCCTTTGCCATCCCAGTACTGGGGAGATGGAGATGGAGACAGAAGGATCCCTGTAGCTTGCTGGCCAATGAGACACTCTTTCTTAAAGGGGGTGGCCAGAATTTCTAAGGATGACACCTGCAGTTGTTCTCTTGAGCTCCACATGCATGCACATATATGTGTACCACACCTGAAAGTCCCAGTTAACATTAATTGTCAACTTGACACAGCCTAGAGTCACCTGAAAGAAAGACTTCAGTTGAGTAATGTCTTTATCAAGTTGCTCTGTGGCCATGTCTGTGGGGGATCATCTTGACTGATAGTTGATGTAGGAGGGCCCAGCCCACTGTGGGCAGCACCTCCCTAGGCAGGTGGTTCTGGCTGTATAAGAAAGCTAGCTGAGGGGCTAGAGAGAGGGCTCAGCGGTTGGGAGCACTGACTGCTCTTGCAGAGGACCCGGGTTTGATTCCCAGCACCTATATGGTGGCTATAAACCGTCCTTAACTCCAGTTCCAGGGGAATCTGAAGTCCTCTTCTGACCTCTGCGGCACTGCATGACACGGGTGCACTCACATATATGCAGGCAATATACTCATACACATAAAATAAAAGTAATAAAATATTAAAAAAATAAGAAAGCTAGCCGAGCCAGGTGTGGTGATGTGTGCTTTTAGTTCCAGCATTTGGGGGACAGAGGCAGGTGGATCTTTGTAAGTTCAAGACCAGCCTTGTCTATTTAGTGAGTTCCAGGCCAGCTGGGGCTACAGAAGCTTGTTGAGTATGAGTGAGCCAGCAAGCAGCATTCCTCCATGGTTCCTGCCCTGACTTCCCTCGATGATGGACTGTGACCTGGAGGTATAAGCCAAATAAGCCCTTTTCTCCCCCAAGCTGCTTTTGATCAGAGCATTTGTCACAGCAACAGACTGAAACTAGAACATACACACCTGCAAACACACGTGTTCATGTGTCATAGATATGCCAGTGAATTAAACCATGGTGACATCAGAGCCCTCAAGATCCAATCACTTCTCAGGATCCAGCCACTTGTCAGAACCCACCCCTGCCCATGTTACACTGGGGACCTAGTCTTCAATACATGAGCATCCTGGGGGCTGCTCCTAGTGTGGCTGTTCCCTGAGGATGGAACGTGACTGCCGCCATCTTGAATCACAGCATCCGTGATGACCCACAGGAGGCCCTAGTGAGATTGGGCCTGTGATTGTTAATAGTGACTGTTAATATTGACAGGACCCAGAGTCACCTAGGAGTATTGTGTGACACTATTCCTCTGGAGATGTGAACAAACATCTACTCGTCCCAGATAGGGAACCAATGACAGACCAATGTCAGGATACCACCAAAGTCCAACTTGGTGAACCAATGGTTACTTGGGGTTATTTACAGCAGCATGGGTGAGAGGCTACTTACAGGAGTAGAAGTGATTCAAAGACAGCAGCATCACCAAAGCTCACCCTAGCATGGGTGACAGTCCACAAAAGCTGGAAACCTGGAACTCAGTGCCCAACCTGCAGACAATTCAACAGGTTGGAGAGTATCCTTTCCAAGCAGCTTGGTTGGTCTGAGAGTGCCAGGCAGCTCAGCTTCTCTGAGAGTGTCTCTGAGCAGTCCTTGGGGTTTGTATGTTTGGGGAAGGAGGGACCTAGTAGGGCTGGTCAATATCAGGGCCTTCTTGAAGCTATTGAGTTGCTTACTTCCTTTAGAAGTTACCTCCTATGTGTCTTAAAGAGCTTCCTTCCAAGATGAAGGTTTTTATCCTGGAGGAAGTTGCTATACAACAAGAGACAAACCCCTGGGCATGTCTGTAAGGGAGTTTCTTGACTGTGCTAACACGTGGGAAGATCCACCCTGAATGTGAGCAGCAGACTGGGGTCCTGGACTGAACAGAAAGGAGAAAGTGAGCTGAGCACCAGCATCCATCTCTCTGCTTCATCACTGCGGATGCCATGTGAGCAGCTGCCTCACACTCCTGCCGCCATGCCTTCCTGCCATGATGGACTGCACTGTCAATCTTGAGCCAACATACACCCTTCCTTCCTTAAGTTGCATATGTCAAGTATTTTTTTTTCACAGTTAGAGGAAAGTGGCTGACACAGAGTAGGGTCTATTAACAACCCCTCAGGTGAGGGTTGGAGGGTTGGACGCACAAGATCTCCCAAGGCCCCTCCCCTCCTGGGCTAGGACTCCTAGTGATGCACCTATCCCAGAGTCACCCATGCTCCTTCAATGAACCCCAATAGACACATTATTTCACCAAACTGGACTTGGGTAAAACCTTTTTTAGGTCTGTTAATGACCTCTCTGTCTGGGTGAACATACATTTCTTTACGTCTACTCAGGAAAAGTCAGGCAACACACTTCATGCCCAAACCCTTACACCTCCTGTCAGCGATGGATGGGCAAATAGTATGAGGTCCATCCATTGAGTGGAATATTACTTGGTAGTAGACAAGAATGAAGACAGGCTAAAACATTCCTGAATCTTGACAATATCATATTTCGAGTTAAAAAGCCAGAGACGAGCCGGGCGTGGTGGCACACACCTTTAATCCCAGCACTCGGGAGGCAGAGGCAGTCGGATTTCTGTGAGTTCAAGGCCACTGTGGTCTACATAGTGAGGTCCAGGACAGCTGGGGCTACAAGGGAGACCCTGTCTCAAAAAGATTAAAAAAAAAAGCCAGAGATGAAAGGCTACATTTGATACCATTTAGCAACATGAAATGTCCCAAATGGGCAAACCCACAGAGACAGGAAGCAGAAGTCAACTGTCAGGGGCTGGGCAGGGGTGATGGAATGACACTCAAGGATGCAAGATAGCTCTATCGGTTGATGGAAATGTTCTAAGGGCTGAAGAGATGGCTCACTGGGTAAAGAGCTTGGTGCACAAGTATGAGAACCTGAGTTCAGATCTCTACATACAAATCCAGGCATGTTGACATCTGCCCGTAATCACAACAGTGGGTAGGCAGAGAGAGACAGGAAAGGACCCCAGCTCTTTAGGCAGATAGCCTAGTCCAATTGATGAGCTTGGGGCCAGTGAGAGACCTTGCCTCAAGAAGTAAGGTGGAGCGCAGCACGCTGGAGCCCATCTTTAATCCCAGTACATGAGAGGCAGAGGCAGGCAGATCTCTGTGAAATGGAGGCCAGCCTGGTCTACATAGTGAATTCCAGGCCAGCTGGGGCTACAGGGAGATCCTGTGTCAACCTCCTCCCCACCCCCACCCCCCACCACACACAAAAAATGGTGGAGATTGAGGAAGACACCCAGTATTGACCTCTGGCCTCCAGGTGCACTCACACACACACACACACACATATATGCTCTAATATTGGCTGTGGTGACAGGTGCAGGTACTGCTACTATACCTGGCTGGTCTGGAACTCACTATGTAGGCCAGGCGAGACCCACCTACCTCTGCCTCCCAGTGCTGGGATTAAAAGTGTGTGCCACTATGCCCAGCTCAAACCATCTCCTTTCTTAAAATTATTTTTATTTTATGAGTGTATCACCTGCATGTGTGTAAGAACACCCATCTTGTGCAGTGCTTGAAGAGTTCAGAAGAGGGTGTTGGATTCCCTGGAACTGGAGTTACAGATAGTTGTAGCTGCCATGTGGGTGCTGGGAATTGAACCGGGGTCCTCTGCAAGAGGAGTTAGTGCTTTTAACTGCTGGGTCATCTCTCCAGTCCCCCACATCCTTTCTTAACCTCCCTCTATTCCTCTGTCTCAGTGTCCAGCTCCTCTAATGTCCCTCTAAGCCAGAGGCCACACCAGCAGGCAGTCTTGCACACACACACACACACCCGAGCTCCCAGTGACAGGGACCACAGACTGACCTTCACACTGACTGTCATCCCTCAAAGCTGGCCCTGGTCCCCCCTCCTCCCCACCCCGCTGGTGCTGTCTCTGTCTCCATAAAGTGCAGGGATGTCTGCTTTGGAGGACAACATGGCAAATCCATCGAGGGAAATTTGTAGATGGCATTAAACTGACAGAAGGACTAATAATTTAGGTGAAATTAAAATTATCTAGCTTTGAGTAAATTTGAAAAAACAAAATGAGATTTATCCCTGGCAAAGCTGAGTGATCTAATGGAAGGAAAGAATTCAAGTAGAAAAAGAATTGGCAACAAGACAACGTGAAAGGCCGGAGGTAACAGGGATGCGTGCCTAAGCGCCACACAGTCAGCTGTCCTGTCACTCGGCGCTCCGGTGCCCCTGGCAGCAGCTGTGACTTCCTGCTCCAGGCCCTGCAGCAGGAGGACTGGCCTCTTGGCTTTGTTTGGCCATTGATGACTGTGGGGTGATATAGTTCTGCATAGCATGTGCACCAGCTGTGCCTTCAACATTTATTGGGTGCCTACTGTATGCTGGGGCATGGGGAGATGACTCAGTAAAGTGCTTGCCACGCAAGCATGACTACTTGAATTTGATCTCCAGTACCCACGTAAAAAAGCTAGGAGTGTTACACAATGGAGCTCTAGTCAGCAGTAAAGAAAGGTGAAATAATGACATTTGCAGGTAAATGGATGGAACTAGAAACTGCTATACTAAGTGAAGTAACACGGACTCAGAAAAACAAACGATGAATGTTCTCCCTCATATGTGGCTTCTAGCACCAAATCCTTTTAAATTCCAGGTCCTTTGAATAAGATGATGCTGTACAGCAGTCCCTTCTGCATGAAATAACTTCCATCATCACAACTTCAGCTGAGCCTGATCGCTAAACATCGTCACAATTGGGCTTGTTGACAGTT
The DNA here is from genome assembly GCF_000622305.1 of Nannospalax galili. NCBI lineage: Eukaryota > Metazoa > Chordata > Mammalia > Rodentia > Spalacidae > Nannospalax > Nannospalax galili. Next base: position 4,146,099 of record NW_008354274.1, on the reverse strand, counting down.
GTGCTCATTAATTAAAGGAGAGTCAAGCAGGGTCATTGGACCCTTACCAGAGTATCCAGCCACTCCTCCTAGCCAACTAAGCCTTTGAGAGGGAACTGACACTGATTCTAACCACTCCAACAGACTTTTTTCTAGTTCCCTGTCTAGAACTTGTAATGCTAATTACTCTTGTCTTTACTTCGCCTTCATATCTCCTAGTCATGGTTCAGGGACTTTCTTCTCCCCTTAGAGACAAGAGTTATGCAATTTGGGAGTCTTTTAGATAGACCCACTGAAGGGGTACTCCAATTGCCTCACCCTGCATCCCTGTTCAGCATGGAAGAAGCCAGAGTGGTCTGCGTCCCTATCCCCTATTGGCAATCTGGGTGACCTCTTCGGAGGATGGTGTGATAAGAATAGGAGG
>NW_008354274.1:4064088-4145598 GCF_000622305.1 Nannospalax galili | reverse complement strand
GACAGTTTAGAAAAAAAGACACCAAAGAAAAGTAGCCAGTTTCTTGGCTAAAAGTCAAAATGTCCTTGAGCCTGTTAGCAACATACTCTGTTCCAAAGGCTAAAAATGTCAAAAGTATTTGGGAGCTTGTATCTAATCCTTAAACGATTTTAGGGTTACCTCTTCAGAAGAGGGAATGTTGGAGGGGAGGGAGTGGGCATGGATTTGATCAAAACATCTTATATGCATGCATGAAATTCTCAATAATGTTTTTGTAAAAGTTAAAAAAAAGCTAGGAGTGGTATCCTACACTTGCAATCCCACCATTGAGAAGGTAGAGACGGGTGGATCCCTGGGGCTTCCTAGCCAGCCAGTCTAGCCAAATCAGTGAGCCTCAGTTCCAATGAGAAACCCTGCCTCAAAAACAAGATCAGGTCTGTGAGATGGCTCAATGAGGTAAAAAGCTCACAACTTGAGTTGATTCCTGGAACCCACATAAAGGTGGAAGGAGAGACTCAACTCTACAGAGTTGTCTTCTGATCTTCACACATGACACATGGGCCCACATATATATCAAACACACACAGACAGACAGACAGACACACAAACATACATACACACATACATGCACTCTAGAAAAGGTGCATGGATCCTGAGGAACAACACCCGAGGTTGATCTCTGGCCTCCTTGTACACACACACACACACACACACACACACACACACACACCTGCACACACACGATCATGTACACACATACAGATATACACACACTTTAAAACATGACTGGAAAGGGGTTAATGTATACAGTTAGAAGCAGGGTATCCAGGCCACACTATGAAGCCTCCCCCTGTGGCTCTGGATCCCAGGGCTGGGCTGCCCTGAGCTCTGGATGATCTGATTGGTCCTTGGGGCTTGTGGTGGGCGACTCCACAGTCCCCAAAGAGGTGGGTGTCAGGTCTTTGCCTTTCCATGGGTTCAGAAAAGAATGTTGTCTGCCAGCCAGTGCTTCGGGGAGAATGAGGCCCAGCTGGTGATGAGGGAGGATGGGAAGAAAAGAAGGACAGAGGGGAAGGGAGAGCAGGGAGGGAGGGAATGATGGAAGGAGGGAAGGAAGGAGGGAGAGGGAAGGTGGGAGGGAAGGGAAGGGAGGGGAGGATGGAATGATGGAAGGAGGAAAGGAAGCAAGGGTGAAGGGAGAGAGGGAAGGAAGGCGAAGGGAGAGAGGGATGGAAGGAGGGAGGGAGGGAGAGAGAGAGCGAGAGAGAGAGAGAGAGAGAGAGAGAGAGAGAGAGAGAGAGTGTTCTCAGTGCTCACGAACATGGCCGTCCTCCAAGGCAGGTGCCTGTGTGGGGACAAGCCTGGGGTCCCCAGCATATACACAGTAAGGGCTGTGCCGGGCCCAGCTGGCCAAGGAAACAGGGAGGTGGGCGGAATGGGCAGCTGAGGCCAAGGCTCTGTGGGGGGTGGAGGGGGAGGGCAAGGGAACAGCAGTGACAACCTGGTGTCAGACCTGGCCCCACAGCTCTCCCCCCATTGGATTCTCTAGCGTCCTCATGCCAATTAAAGATGAGCTGGGAGCAGCACTTGTTAGCTTTTGAATTGTCAGGGAGCCAATTAGAGGTGCCTTAGATCCACTTGACTGGATCTGCTAAGCGTCTGCCTTGGAGAGCCTGAGGCGGGGTGGCCCTGCCAGGCGAGGGGCTGCATTAAACTGGCACTGGAGGGTGAACTCAGGCACTAATGTGCAAAGATCTGTCTCTTGGCTACTCAAGTACGGTCTTAAGTGTAAGGTGCCCTCCTTTCACAGGGTGACAGGCCATGCCAGGGAGAAATTCCTGGGAGGCAGTTTCAAGTGACACCTGTCAGATATGGCCATTTGGAGAAACAGGTCTGGGGGACGGGGGTGCTTTCTGTCACAGCCCCAGGGCTGGAAGAGACCTTAGAGGTCATCTCTACTTAACTCATCTAAGTTATATATTTATTTGTTTGTTGATTTATTTATTTTTATTTTATGTGTATGAGTGTTTGCCTGAATGTATGTAAGTGCACCTATGTAGTGAAATGCCTGCTGAGGTCAGAAGAGGGTGTTTGATTCCCTGGAACTGGAGTTATGGATGGTTGTTCGATGCCCTGTGAGTGCTGGGAACTGAACCTGGGTCCTCTGCAAGAGCAGCCAGTACTCTTAACCACTAAGGCATCTCTCCAGCTCTGTGTTTGTTTTGTTTTTGAGACATGGTCTCAGTCTGTAGCTCAGGTTGTCCTGTCACTCAAACTGTAGCCAAGTATAGACTTGAATTTACTCCATTATAGCCTAAGTTGGTCTTGAAATCACAGAAATCCTCCTGCCTCAGCTTGCCAGATGCAGGAGTAAGCCACCATACTTAGCCCCCAAGTGACCCTTTACCTGCTTTTTAGATGTCAAAAGGCATGCATTCCTTCTTCCAGGGCCTGTTAGAGTTTATTACTAGAAATAAACAGACCTGGCAAGGGGTTTCTGGGAAGACAGTACTCTGGGGATTTGTATATTCAAGGGGGCTAGGACAATAGACCGTGGTACCACCAGTCCCTAGCAGAATGGGTCCCACAAAGAGTAGCCCCTCCTCCTGGAGTAGGTAGGCTACAGGGACTGTGGCCCCGAGAGAGTTCTGGAGGCTCTGCTGGTCTTTCTCCTGCCTCTGTGTGTGCTGTGATTGGCAGATGGCCAGGCACTCACCTAAGTGACAGATGGCAGATTCCTGAGCCAGGGAATGTGATCCCGGGTGTGAGGGTATGTGCTCCACTCCAAGGAGGCAGAGACAGGAGGATCTCCAGTTTGAGGCCAGCCTGAGCTACAGTGAGAGCTTGTCTTTAAAAACAAAACAGGGCTGGGGAGATGGCTTAGTGGTTAAGAGCACTGGCTACCCTTCCAGAGGCTCTGGGGTCAGTTCCCAGCACCCACATGGCAGCTAACAGGGGACTCCAATGCCCTCTTCTGGTCTCTGTGGGCACTGTATGTCATAGGTGCATTTAAAAAATTATTTATTATTTTTATTTTATGTGTATGCATGTATTGCCTGCATGTAGGTAAGTGCACCTGTGTTGTGCAATGCCTGCACTGGTCAGAAGAGGCTGTCAGATCTCCTGGGACTGGAGTTATGGAAAGTTGTTAGCTGCCATGTGGGTGCTGGGATTCGAACCCAGGTCTTCTGCAAGAACAACTAGTGTTCTTAACTACTGAGCCATCTACATGGGTGCATTTACATGCTAAAAATAAATAAATTCAAAAAATGAAAACGAAATAACCCTGAGGGCTGGGGAGAGGGCTCAGTCCATAAAGTGTTTACAATGCAAGCCTGAGGACTGAGTTTCACCCACAGAACGCCCATAAAAGGTAGGATATGGTGGCACGTGCTTGTAATCCGGTGCTGGGGGTCCCTGCAGCTCACTGGCTGGCCAGATACTCTGGCAAAATCAGTAAACTCCAGACCAGGGAGATCCTGTCTCAAAAGAAATGGTAGATGGTATGTAAGGAATGACACTCAAGGTTAACTTCTGGTGCTCGTGTGTTCATGCACACACACACACACACACACACACACACACACAAAACTGGGATGTAGCTCAGTAGAGTACTTGCCTATAATTCACAAAACCCTGGATTCCATCCCCAGCACTGTAGAAACTGTGAGTAATGGCTCACACCTGTAGGCCTAGCACTCTGGAGGTAGAAGCAGTAGGCTCAGGAGCTCAAGGTCATCCATGGTTACATATTGAGTTTGATGCCAGCCTGGGCTACATGAAACCCTGTCTAGGAAAGAGAAAACAAGAAACTTTGTGGTGGTGTTTAGTCATCATTTTATTCAGTGTTCACCAAGCCAGGCATTGCTTCACACCCAGCCAAGAGACAGACCATAATCCAGGAAGTCAGAAATAAAGGATTAAATAGTACTAGCCTCTCATCACAATAACTGCCATCTTTGCAAGACCAGCTGTCCCCTTGCAGAGCTCACCCCCGCTGGACTTGTCGACTGTTGACACCTTATAGAAGGTGGGGGGCAGGGAAGATCTTGGGGCTCTCACCAGAGCATCCAGCTACTCCTCCCAGTCAGTAGGATGCAATTCTTCCCTAACTGCACATGACCTTGGGTGTCAGGGAGGAGCTACAGCATATAGGCTGGGAAAGATTAACAGAGGGGGCTCCATCTGCTTGGCTATGGGGGTCCATCATGCATGCTGGGTGCAGACCTTCCAATGCAGCTACTTTGGGGGTTCCCATGCTCCTGTCAATAACCCCTCACCCATGCTCTGTAAGTAAGCCTAATAAATGCATTGGTTTCCCAGGGAGAACTTTGATAGAATCAAACTTTGCTTTATCATTATGACCTTATGAGGACAAACTGGAAATTGCATATCACACCCCCCAGCACACACCCTGGAGAAAATTCTCAAAACCAAAGGGAATTCTGAATGTATCTGGGGACTCCAAAACAAGGTCATACTGTGTCCTGAGAGTGGTAGAGGATTAGCCTTATCCATCTTGGGGTCACTGTGACAAGAAAAATGCAAATTGGGAAATTTATTCACATGGTCTGATTTCTCATAGATATACAGGTTAGATGTTCACAGTCGCAGCACCAGTGGACTTAGTGTCTGGTGAGAATGTCCTGGTTCATAAATGGTGCCCTCTCTTAGGGTCCTCCCATGATAGAAAGGGGCAGAGTTTCTCTGGGGATATATATGTGCATGTGTGTGTGTGTCTATGTGGAAGCCAGAGGTTGAGGTCAGATGTGTTCCTCTATTATTCTCTACCTTATTTTTAAAAAATATTTTATATTATGTGTGTATGTGTGTAGCTCTGTGTGAGTGCAGTGTCCACAGTGACCAGAAGAGGGGATCAGATACCTTGGAGCTGGAGTTATAGGTGGTTGTGAGCTGCCTAAAGTGCTGGGAACCAAACTCTAGCCCTCTGCAAGAGCAGTAAGCCCTCTTAACCGCTAAGCCTTCTCTCCAGCCCCCTTTCCATGTTATTTTTTGAGACAGGGTCTCTCACTGAACTTGTTGCTCACAGATCACTGAGGTAGACTGACTGGCACGGATCCTCCTATCTCCACCTCCTTGGTGCTGGAATTACAAGCATGCAATACCGTGCCCAGCTTCTTATGTGGATTGAGGGGATTTGAATTCAGATCCTTATGCTTACAAGTCAAGCACTTTACTGACTAGGTCATCCCCTCTGGAGACTCATTTTAAAGACCCTAACCCCTCAAGAAGATGTCCCTCCCCAAAATCCACTTCCTGAGACCATCATTTGGGGTGAGATTCTAAGGAGACAGAAAGAAACATTCATTCCACATGGAAGATGTGGTTCACGGAATTGTGACCCCCTTGCTAGGGAAGCCTGACACCCACAGATGGGGCAGGGATGGAGGGACGCCCTGTGCAAGAAAGAGGCAGGGGAATGTGGGTAGGCTCACACGGGCTAGGGAGTGAAACCACTTTAGAGCCATTTGGAACATCTCAAACACATTGATAAGCAAATACACTGATGCAACAGGTCTAGGTTTCTGTAGTCTAGATTGAAGTAACATCTCTCTCAAGTCTATCAGACCCACGGCATTCGAATATATTTATAATACGTAATACACTCAAGCAACCCACAGAATGAGAGATGGTGAACTTTATACAACTGATATCTGGCTGGCCATGACATTGTGCAGCTTGTCTTCCTGGCTCTACAATCACCCCTCAAGGTTTATCCCCATCAGTGAATGTGGGCATGGTCCACATGCTTCTTCTCCTGTGAGCTGTGGTCCAGCATCTCAGAACATTCATATACAACAGATTCATCTCCATCTTTGAAATCTACACAGTGTTGGTCCTAATAGCTTTGTCAACTTGAGACAGCCTGAAGTCACCTAGAAAGAGTCTTAACTGAAGGATCACCCAGATCATATTGGCCTGTAGGCATGCCTATGGGGCGCTGTCTTGATTTAATTGATGTGGGATGGCTCAGCACACTGTGGGTGGCACCATCCCTAGGCAGATGGTCCTGGGCTGAATAAGAAAGCTGGCTGAGCATTGAGTCTGCAAGCGAGCCAGTGAGCAGGGTTCCTCCACGGTGTCTGCTTCAAGTTCTGTGCTGACTTTCCTCAATGTTGAGCCATGAACTATGTGCTAAAATAAACTCTTTCCTCTCCTAAGCTGCTTTTGTTTGGAGACAGGGTCTCCCTGTAGCCTCAGCTGGCCTGGAACTCTCTATGTAGACCAGGCTGACCTCGAACTCACAGAGATCTGCCTGCCTTTGCCTCCCAAGTGCTGGGATTAAAGGTGTGTGCCATCAAGCCTGGCCAGAGTGGTTTTTAAATATATATTTTATATATTATTTCCATTTTATGTGTATGAGTGTATTGCCTGCATGTATGTAAGTGCACTCACGTTGCACTAGTGCCCTCGGAGGACAGAAGAGGGCATCAGATTCTCCTGGAACTGGAGTTACAGACAGTTGTTAGCTACCATGTGGGTTCTGGGAATCCAACCTGGGTCCTCTGCAAGTGCAGCCAGTGCCTTTAACCACTGAGCCATCTCTCCAGCCCCTGGTCAGAATGTTTTATCACAGCAACAGAGATGAAACTAGCATAGTTTTAGGTTTCAACCATTGTCAATGTGGCTGCAAGAAGGCAACTCTTTCATGCACTGTCCTGACACCTCAAGTGAGGTCTTTCTTAAGTAACAGTTGGCTGGAAGCAGGTGGTTTGAATGAGAATGTGCCCCATAGGCTCCAACTATTTGGAGATTTTGTCCCCATTTGGTGGTGCTGTTTGGGGAGGTCTTAGAAGGTTTGGCTATGCTGGAGGAAGCATGTCACTGGGGGTGGGCTTAGAGAGTTCTTAAACCTTGCTGGATCTTGAGTCACTCTCTTACTTGCTGTGTGTGCTTGAAGATGTGAGAGCTTAGCTTCTGCTCCTCCTCCAGCCACCTCTGGCGCCATGCCTCCCTGCCATGATGGACTCTTACCCCTTGGAACCATAAGCTAAATAAACTCTTCCTTCTTATAACTGGCTTTGGTCAATGTTTCTATCACAGCAACAGAAAAGTGACTAACACAGTAATTGGTATCAGGAGTGGGTTGGCTGTGAGGAACCTGACCATGTGGGGTTTTTGAAGAATGTGGAAGACTTTGGAAGGTTGGACTAGAAGAGCAATTGAATGCTGTAAGCAAAGCTTAATGGGCTGTTCTAGTTGGAGCCTGGAAGAAAGTAGTGCTGAGAACAATGTAGTTCCAGAGGGAAATAAGGGCGTAAACAGCAACTGGGATATTTTAGCAGAGTCTGGCTGCTACCCACAACCTAAGAGCTTACCTGAGGCTGAGTTGAAAAGCAATGGACTAATTTCTCTGGTGGAAGAAATTTCAAGACAGCTCAACATAGAAATGGTGGCATGGCTGTTAGTGGTGAATATTATGCAGATCCACAGTGAAAAAGAGCAAAGACTGTACAGTTTGGATTGAAGAAGGGCACTAGAAAGACAAATGTTGGAGCCTCCACTTGTGCTGCAGAGAATCCCTTTGATAAAAAGATTAAAGTGATTAAGGAGAGGCCTAGAGATTTGCACTTAAAGAATGGAGAGTGCCTCCAGGGCAAGACCACACCCAGCTAAGCCTCCAAATTGTGAAAGGAAAATGCTGCAGGGCCACTGAAGAGAAAAGCTTCTAAATGGATAAAGCAGGCTGGGGTCCACCCCAAACTTGCAGTCAGACTTGGCAGTGTTGTTCACCTGGTGCTGGCTTTAGAGGCATGAAAGATGCAAGAGTGAAGGGGCATTGGTTCTTCCTCCAAGGTTTCAGAGAGTGGCAAACGCCAGGCAGCGTGCCCAGGGGGCCCCTGCATAGAGAAGGCCCTGAAAGACCGTTGCATGAAGCTGTGAAGGTGAAGCCTGGTTGGCAGTGGAGACCCCAAGAAGACATTCATGATGCCAGAGCTGTGAGGCATCTGCCAAGACCTGCACACAGTGAGTGGGACCAGCTCAAGAGAGAGATGTATGTTTCACACAGCAAAGCTGGAGAGGCCGAGCCATCTAGCCCTTTGGAAGTAAAGCCCCAGTTACTGGATTTGGTGTTTCTTCTGCTGGTTTTTGGTCTTGTTTTGTCCTGGTATTTCCTCACTATGCCTCCCTCCCTTTTGGAATGGGAATGTGTATTTGGTTCCACTGTATGCTGGGAATAAGTAATTTGTCTTTTTGATTTTACAGGGGCTTATAGTTAAGAGATTGCCCTGAGTCTCAGAAGAGACTTTAGACTGTGGATTTCTAAGTAGTTTTGAGACTAGTAAAGACTACGGGGACTTTTAAGGATAGATGAAGTGCATTTTGCATTTTATATGATCACGAGCCTATGGCGGCCAGGGAGTGGAATGTAGTGGTTTGAACGAGAATGTCCCCCATAGGCTCCATCTGTTTGGAAATTTTGTCCTTGGTGGCGCTGTTTTGGGAGGTCTTAGAAGGTGTGGCCATGCTGGAGGAAGTACATCACGGGGGTGGACTTAGAGAGTTCTTAAGCCTTGCCAGATCAAGTCCCTCTCTTGCTTCCTGTGGCTGTTTGAAGATGCGAGAGCTTAGCTTCCACTCCTCCTCCAGCCACCTTTACTGCCATGCCTCCCTGCCATGATGGACTCTTGCCCTGTTACAATCGTAAGCTAAATAAACTCTTCCTTCTATAAATTGCTTTGGTCAATGTTCCTATCACAGCAACAGAAAAGTAACTAAGACACATCCCTTATCCATGGTGTTGCGTTCTGAACTGTAGGTCACCTGTGGTCAACCTCAGGTTTCAGGAAGAGTGAGTGCAGTGAAATGAAATATTGTGCATGGAGGTGGCAAGTCATATAACTTTCATTATACCATATGGCCAAATTGTTGTTTTGTTATTACTTTTCATCAATAATCTCTTATGGTGTCTGTGTCGGCATATCTGTGGTGCCAGGGATGCAATTTAGGGCCTCTCAAACCGTATGCAAGCACTGTACTCCTGAGCCACGCCCCCAGTCTCTCACTGGTGGATTTTAGGCAAATGCTCTACCCCAAGACACATCCCCAGCCCCTCACTGGGGGATTCTAGGCAGGTGCTCTACCACTGAGCCACACCCCAGCCCCTCACTGGGGGATTCTAGCAAGTGCTTTACCACTGAGCCACTCTGCAGGACCACATTGGGGAATTCTAAGCAGGCACTGTATAGATAAACCAACTGTCTATAAACAAACCTCAAGGGTATTTGTGTTTAGAAAACCCCTACAGGTTTTGGTGTGGCCCAGGTTTCATATATCTGGTTCTAGTTTGTTTTTCCATTGCTGTGACAAAACACTCTGACCACTACCAACTTGGAGAAGAAAGGGCTTATTTGTCTTACATCTCCCAGGTCACAGTTCATCACTGAGGGAGCCCAAGGTAGGAACTCAGGGCAGGAACCTGGAGGCAGGAGTTGAAGCACAGGCCATGGAGGAACTCTGCTTACTGGCTTGCTCTCCTGGCCCCTTATCAACCTGCTTTCTTATACAACACAGGCCCACCTGCCCAGGGGTGGCACCACCCACAGTGGGCTGGGCCCTCCCACATCACTCAATAATCAAGAAGATGCCCCTCAAACATGTCCACAGGCCAATCTAATGAAGGCAATTCCCCAACTGAGGCTTCCCCAACCCAGGTGTGTCAAGTTGACACTAAGGCTATCCAGCACAATCTGCCTGAAACATGAAAGGGGGTCTTTAAAGTGCCCTTGTACACCAGGCAGAATTCTTGTGCTCCCCATAAGACAGACCAGAAGTAGGTCTCCACCCAATTGTACCAATTTGCACTCTCACGAGGAGCGCTCCTGTGGCTCTCAGCTCCCTCTATGCTCTGCTCAGCCGGGTGACTGGCGAGTGCTCACTCTGCTCAGCCGGGTGACTGGCGAGTGCTCACTCTGCTCAGCCGGGTGACTGGCGAGTGCTCACTCTGTTCAGCCGGGTGACTGGCGTGTGCTCACTCTGTTCAGCCGGGTGACTGGCGTGTGCTCACTTGGCAGTTTGGAATCCAAGACTTGGATTCATGTCTCTCTGGTTATCACTGCTGTCCAGTGCCCCTTGGTCATAGCCTCACACCCTGTACCCTCTTCCAGGACTTCCACTTGGCCTCCCACATCCACTGCCAGCCCTCTGTTAAGCTGCTCATCCTTTGATTGATTTGTGTGTGTCCTCTGCAGATCTAGAACATTCGTCCTTGTGTGGTTTTGTGTGCTGTAAACATCCTGCCAGTCAGCAGCTGTGCCTGTCTTACAGTTTTGTTGATGGTGTAGTTTGTCTTACAGAAAATTTTAATTTTGCTCTGCTTGGCCCTCTCTGTCTTTTCTTTCATGATTTGTGTGTTGGATGCTTGTGGAGGAAGGCTTCTGTTGCTGGGGGATGGAGAAAAGTTTACTTTGCTGAAGCTGCCAGTCATTGGGTGTATTGTAACACCAAGGCAGGCTCATTAGGGATTCTCTTGGTGTTTGTGGGTGCGTGTGCAAGTGTGTGCACATGTATGTGGAGACCAGGGGACGGCTTTGGGTGCTGCTCATCACTCTTCAGATTCAGATTGGGTTTTTTTTTTGAAATCAAAGTGAGCATGAAACATTGACGTCCCTCTGCTTGTTTTAGTTAGTGCAACCAGCTGCTGCCTCTTCCTCCCTCTGCCATTTCCCACCAGACCACAGACAGAGCACAGTCCAGTGAACTCTTTTTTGAGGAGGGGCGGTGTTGAGACATGGTCTCCCTGTAGCCCCAGCTATCCTGGAACTCACTATGTAGACCAGGCTGGCCTTGAACTCACAGAGATCCGCCTGCCTCTGCCTCCCAAGTGCTGGGATTAAAGGCATGCGCCAGATTGCTTTTTAGTTGCTGTTTATTGTTGTTGTTGTTGTTGTTGTTGTGTGTTGTACATGTGTGAACGTGTGTGGCGGTCAGAGGACAACTTTGTGGAGTTGGTTCTCTTCTTCTGCCACGTTGGTTCTGGGTATTGAACTCAGGTCATCAGGCTTATGTGGTGAGTGCTTGAACCCATTGAGCCATCTCACTGGCCCTCTAGCTTGTTTTTATTTTTATCTTTATTTTGTGTTTTGCCTGTATGTATGTAAATGTACCACATGCATGCAATGCCTGAAGAGACCAGAAGAGGGTGTCTTATCCCCTGGGACTGGAGTTACAAATGATTGTTAGCTGCCATGTGGATGCTGGGAACCAAACCCCAGTCTTTTGCAAGAGCAGCCAGTGCTCTTAACCGCTGAGCCACCTCTCCAGCCCCCATACCTAGCTTTTTATGTGGGTTCTGGGGATCCAGTTTGGCTCACTTTACAGACTAAGCCATCTCCCCAGACTTATTTTAGAGTTTTCTGCTTGGTTGTCTTCTAGTACAATCTGTCTTTCCCCCTCTGGTCACCATGGCCACCTCATTGGCTTGGTTTCTGGAAGGTGATTTTCACAATGTTTCCACACAGTACAGGGGCGATTTGAGATTCAGGGAGGTCAGGGAGGAATTTGGGAATTGCAGAGGTGGATAGAGATGAGGAGAACATGGAGGGAGAAGGGAGGCTATATGTTAGTGATGGCTGTGGAGAAGAGGTGGCTAGTGGGAGGTTCCTGGGTCAAGGTGCAGAGAAAGGAACACTATTAGTTACTTTTGTCATTTCTGTGAAGCAACTTAAGGGAGGAAGGATTCGTTTTGGTTGTTTGAGGGGAGATGGTCCATCATGGCGTGGTGGCAGGAGGAGCGTCCTGTTCTCACCTTGGTAGATGAGGAAGCAGAGGGAACCTGGGATGGAATTAGAGTCAACCTGTAAACCCTCAAGGCCCTCCCTCCAGTGACACACTTCCTCTTTTGAAGTCCCACTTCCTTAAAGTTCCACACTCTCCCAGACACCATCACCAGCTGGGGGTCAAGTGTTCAAACACATAAGCCTTGCTCCACAAGGGCAGCCAGTGCTCTTAACTGCTGAGCCAACTCTCCAGGTCTCTTCCAGATATTTTGTCACTGTGATGAGAAAAGTAATAGGTACTGCCTCTAAACTTTCCCATGAGCTTATCATAGGCACAAAGGTCTGTGGGAGGGCTGGTTCTCCTGAGGGCACAGTACAGTGGCCTCCATCAAGGCTGGGGACTGCAAAGTACCCATGATGCTCTTGTCTCTCTGCTCCTCATTCAGCCACAGAACTTGGGGTCCTCACTCCACAGGTACACAGGGTCCAGGGAGGGCAGCACAGCTAGGAATTCAAAGCTCAGGTCCTGGGGAAGGGGCGGGGGTGCGACTAAGGTGTCAAGGAGGAAATAGGGGAAGTCCCTAGAACACTACTGGGCAGGAATCCAGCCAGGGCTGAATATTAAGACTGTTGTGGAAAATGCCACATACAGGGAGGCTTAAATAACAGATATTTATTCTTACATTTTGGAGATCAGAAGTCTGAGATCAAACTATGGGCAAAGTGAGGTCCGCTTTAAACCACCCTTCTGGGCTTGTGTGTGTGTGTGTGTGTGTATGTTGCATGCATGTGTAGAGACCAGAGGTCAACATCCGATGTCTCCCTCTATCGCTTTCCACCTTATTTATTTAGTTTTGAGTTTTTGAGACAGGGTCTCCCTGTGGCCCCAACTGGCCTGGAACTTGCTATGTAAACAAGGCTGGCCTTGATCTCACAGAGATCTGCCTGCCTCTGCCTTCTGAGTGCTGGGATCAAAGGTGTGTGCCACCATACCACACCCAGCTCCACCTTGTTTATTTGAGACAGGGTCTCTCACTGAACCTGGAGCTTACCAGTTTGGCTATACTGGCTTAGCCAGAGAGCGTCCAGAGTTCTTCCTGCTTCTGCCTCTCCAGTGCTGGGTTTACAGATGCCTGTTGCCATGCCCAACTTTTATGTGGGTACTGGGAATCCAAATTCGGGTCTTCATGGTTACACTGCAAACACTTTACTGACTGAGTAACCCCCCCCCCATCCTGAGCTTCTAGATTCATCTCTATCTTACAGAATCATCATTTTATGATTAGGTCCTGATCTGTCTTTTTTGGAGCAGGGTCCCACCATGTAGCCCAGGATGGCCTTGAACTTTCAGGCCTTTTGGAGGCTTCCACAGTCTTCCATATCTGCCATGGCTGAAATGGGGTCCTGTAAAGCAGTTGGTCAAGGAGAGGGTTTGTGTTCTGGGCAGGGTGCTCTGCTTCTGGGCTGAAGCTTCGTCTGGTCCTTTTGGAGGAAGGAGCCTGGGTCTCAGAGCCAGAGTCCCTGATGTCCTTGCAAAGTGGCCTGGGCAGGAGTGACCTTCCTCTGGAAGGCTCTTATCCTAGTTACTTCCAGTTGGTGTAATAAAACATTGACCAAAAGCAACTTGAGGAAGGGTTATTTCATCTTCCCTCTCCCAGGTAACAGTCCATCACTGAGGAAAGTCACAGCAGGAACCTGGAGGCAGGAACTGAAGCAGACCATGGAGGAATGCTGTTACTGCCTTGCCCCTCTGACCTGCACTCTTATACAACACAGGACCACCTTCCTAGGGGTGGTACCACCCACAGTGGGCTGTGGCCTCTCACATCCCTTACTAATCAAGAAAATGCCTCCAGGACTGGAGAGATGGCTCAGTACTTAAGTGTCTGCTCTTGCAGAGGACCCAGGGCTCTGTTCCTAGCACCCACATGGTGACTAACAACTGTCTTTAACTCCAGTTCCAGGGAATCTGACATCTTCTTTTGGGCCTCTGAGGGCATTGCATGTACATGGTGCAATTACATAGATGCAGGTAATACACATTAAAAAATAAAAATAATAAAATAATTTTTATTTTTAAAAGTAAATGCCTCACAGACATGTCACAGGTCAATCAGTTAGAGAAAATTCCTCACTGAGGTTCCCTCTTCCTAGGTGTGTCAAGTTGTCAACTGAAGCTGTCCAGCACAGTTCTTGAGAGAGGGGAGAGAGTGAGATCGAGAGAGAGAGAGAGAGAGAGAGAGAGAGAGAGAGAGAGAGAGAGACTTTGTAGGCCAGGCTGACCTGCTACTTGTATGTAGACCATGCTGCCTTTGAACTCAACTCACAGCAAGCCTCCTGCCTTGGTCCCCTGAGTGCTGGTATTATAGACTTGACCACCAGGTCCTGCCTGATCTCTTATTCTTAAAAAAAGCCTTCTTTGTGTGTATATATGTATGTGTTTGAGTGTATGTGTGTGTTTGGCATGTGCATATGTGCGTTGGAGTGTATGTGTGCAGTGTGTGGTGTATGTGTGCATGTGTGTCTTTGTGGTGTGTGGTTGGGTATGTATCTGTGTGCGGGGGGTATGTGTATGGGGGAGTGTATGCGTGTGGTATACAGGTGTAGTGTATGTATTGGTGTGTTTGTGTGTGGTGTATGTGCACACATTCATTTGTGTGAGTGCAGCATGCAGATATGACAGTGCGTGTGAAGGCCAGTGGATACCTCAGGTGTCCTTCCTCACCTTCTGCCTTGGTGGAAGGGTCTCCTGCTTGCTGCTGTGTACATACCCCGACTAACAGGCCCACTAGCTTCCGGGGCTTCTCTTGCCTCTCATTTTGCTGTAGGAGATCACCCCACATGTGGCCACATCTGGCTTTATATAGGTTCTAAGGACCAGAACTCAGGTCCTCAGGCTTGTGCAGCAAGCACTGTACCCACTGCACCATCTCCTGGCCCCAATCTTTTTTTACAAGGACCCTAGTCAGATTGGCTTAGGGCCTCACCTCTTAAAGGCCCTGTCTCCCCAGGCAGTCACAGTCAGGTCCTGTGGCTTAGGACTTAAGCATATGAAGTTTGACCGTTAAGCCTATAACGTGGTGGGGGTGGGGGAGGCTGAGGGGACTTGGCTAGCAGATCACATGGACTGAGGAGTGAGGGATGCTGAGGTATGTGACAACATGAGGGACAAAGGACGTCATCGGTGGAGGATTTGAGGACTAGGAGTCACATTCTGCCATTGGTGGTGGGGGGGGGCAGTGGCAGCGGCATAGGGAACCAGCCCCTCAACACACACACTTGGGGGCTCAGATCCCACTGTTTAGGAAGGAGGAAAACCCAGGCCATATCCCCATCACGTGGAGGAAGACAGGTGGCCTTACAAGAAACCTAGGTCTGACTTATTCTTACACATTAGTGTGGTCAGAGCTGGCATGGCTTCCCCATATCCGGTGTCCCTTGGGAGCCTCCCCCAACTTTGGGACCACATCACCAAGAAAGACCAGTCCCCATCCATGCCATAAAGGTACTCTACATCACAGCTGGTAGAGCCTCTTACCTGGGGGTGCCCTGGAATCCCCAGAGCCAGGGGCCCACTGGTGGGGTAGTCAGGAAAGGGGGGGGTCTCTGTATGCCAGCTCCCCACTTACTGTCTCCTGATGAGCACTATGGCCTGAGGAGGTGGTGGGAAACACGGAGAGGGCAATGGGGTTCCCAAGTCTTTCAGGCCTTTGGGTTCTGGAGTTAAGCCTCCAGTGGGGAGGTGGCCCCATGTCTAGCAGCTGCCCCAATGGTCAGAGACCAAGTGGGTGCAGACAGGAAAGCCCCTCCCCCAGCCCTGGCTCAGGGACCCAGCCACCACTTCATTGTACCTTGTCCCTCCCCTCCCCCAGCTCATGGCCAAGGCCACCTGCCCTGCTGTTAGTATTAACTAAGCAGCAGGACTGGCTGCTCTAAGGCTGGCTGAGCCCCTGGGCATTAGGCATCTCCTGTTGACCTTGAGAGGGCATTAAGCAGGTGTTCCTGGCAGAAGGGAGGTGGAGTGGGAAGGGGGACCTTAATCCAGAGGCCCAGCAGGTCTGCAAGCCTTCTGGAACCTTCCCCTTTCTTCACTCAGGATTCAGTGTCACCTCTGCCTGATTGCTTTCCTACTTTGTCTCTCCCTTCCTTTCTCCTCCTGCTTCCACTAGTCCTCACCCCTCCTCCTGTCCTCCTCAGTTTCCTCCTCTTCCCCTTCTTCCCCTTCTCCCCTCCCTCCCTCTCTTCCTTCCCTTTTCTTTCATTTTTTCGTGAGACAGGGTCTCAGTGTGTAGCCCTGGCTGGCCTAGAATCCACTATGGAGACAAAGCTGACCTCAAACTTGTGGAAATCCTCGTGTATCTGCCTCCCAAGTGCTGGGATGACAGGTAAACTCCGCACCCAGCCTCTTTTTGTTTTTAGAGATAGGGCCTTGCTATCCAGCCCAGGCTAGCCTCACACTGGCTATCCTCCTGCCTCTGCCCTGGGTGCTCGTGCCCCCTCCATTACTGTAGTAAAATTCCCATAATATACTGTTTCCCATCTGAATCATTTTAAACTGATCAAACGGTGGAACCAAGTTCATTCTCAATGGGACACAGCCATCAGCAGCAGCCCTCACAAACACCCTCCTCATGCTCCCAAAGAAACTCCACACAGAGGGGCACTTTCTAACCTCCTGTCCCCTGGTGGCCCCCCATCTGTTCTCTGTCTGTGTTAGTGGATTGTAGCCATTCTTTGCCTGGATGTTCCTCCTGACAGTGGCTTCTCCTTTCCACAATTGAGCGTTGGGTGTGGGTGTGTAGGTGGGTTTTGCTTTACCTATCCACTCATCTGAGATGGGCAGCTGCCCCCCACCTTGTCTGTTGTGAATAGCACAGCTGTGAGCACTTGTGGACACATGATTGTTCTAGCCCTTTGTTTTAGTTACTTTTCCATTGTTGTGAAAAATCACCCAACAGAAACGACTTAAGGGAGAGAGGTTTATTTTGGCTTCTGGTTTCCGAGGGTTTCATCCATCTCCGCTGCTGGTCACATGCTGCAACTGACGTAGGAAGCAGTGGTCCCGCTGTGGTGACCCACCTCCCTCAACCATGCCTCCTGTCCCCAAGATTCCATAGTATTTCAGAACAGCACCAGCAGGTGGGCATCAAGTGTTCAAACACATGAGCTTGTGGGGGTGTTTCACACTCAACTCAGAACACCCTGCTTCCTATGGGTGCACACTGTGAGGTCATTGCTAGACCGCAGGGGAATTCTATACTGAACTTTTTGCAGAACTTCTGGACTGTCTTCCACAGTGGCTACACCACCTTCCAGCCCACCGGCTTGTGTGAAGCTCCACCTTCTCCATACCTGCCATCCTCCAACATGTGTGTGCCAGGATCGAACTCATGTTATCGGGTTTGACAGCAAGGGCCTTTGCCCACCGAGTCCTCCCACCAGCTAATTCATCTTGTTTTCTTTTTAATGTTTATTTATTATTTTTATTTTATGTGTACGAGTGTGTTGCCTGCATGTATTTGAGTGCACCCGTGTCATGCAATGCCACAGAGGTCAGAAGAGGGCTTCGGATTCCCCTGGAACTGGAGTTAAGGACGGTTCGTAGCCGCCATGTGGGTGCTGGGAATCAAACCTGGGTCCTCTGCAAGAGCAGTCAGTGCTCTTCACCGCTGAGCCATCTCTCCAGCCCCCTCATCTTGTTTTTTTTGAGCAGGGTTTCTCACTGGCCTAGAACACAATGACTAGACTAGACTGGCTGGCCAGTGAGCACCAGGGATCTGCCTGTCTCTGCCTCCTTGGTGCTGGCATTTTTATGTGGGTTTGGGGTTAAAACTCAGGTCCTGGAGCTTGCAGGGCAAGTGCTTAACTGGCTGAACCATCTCCCTGGCCCTTATGTTCCATCTCTAAATTGATGATGAACCTAGAGGCTTGAGGTAGTGTGTCATAGAGCCTGTGACTTACCTTTCCTAGTGCTCCGTGATGCTTTTTTGGGTAATTTAGTCTCTGTTTCCAGTCCTAGGAGAAACGTCTTGTTGCCCAGGCTGGTCTCAAACTCCTGGGCTCAAGCAATCCTCCTGCCTCAGTCTTCCAAGTAGCTGGGATTACAGCCATGTGCCACTGCACCTGCCAGTTAACTGTTTATCTGTTTACTCATTTCTTTGTTTATATCTTATTTCGAGGTGCTAGGGATTGAACCCAAGGTCTCTTCCATACCAGGCAAATCCTCTACCTCTGAGCCCCAGCTACAGACCAAAACTAGATTTTTAATTTTGATCAAGTCCAGATTATTAATTTTCCCTTTTCTGGACCAGACTTTTATTTTTAATTAATTAATTATTGGCCTTTTTTTATGAAACAGGGTCTCCCTGTAGCCCCAGCTGGCCTTGAACTCACAGAGATTCGCCTGCCTCTGCCTCCCAAGTGCTGGGACTACAGGCGAGTGCCATCATGCCTGGCTCAGACTTTTATTTTATATACATGAGTGTTTGCCTGCATGTGTGTATGTGCAGTGCCCACAGAGGCCAGAAGAGGGTGCTGGATCCTCCAGAATTGAAGTTACAGGTGGTTGTTACCTACCACATGGGTGCTAGGAACTGAACCCAGGTTCTTTTCAAGAGCAGCCAATGCTCTTAACCACCACGTCATCTCTCAATTCCCGGATCAAGCTTTGTTATTATTTTTTAAATATATTATTTATTAATTTTTTTTATTTTATGTGTATGCATGTAGGTAAATGCACCCGTGTCATGCAATGCCTGAGGAGGACAGAAGAGGCTGTTGGATCCCCTGGAACTGGAGTTAGGACAGTTAGCTGCCACGTGGGTGCTGGGATTCGAACCTGGGCCTTCTCCAAGAAAAGTCAGTGTTCTTAACCACTGAGCCATCTCTCCAGCCCTATTGTTTTTATTTTATGTGTATGAGTGTACTGCCTGCATGTTTGTAAGTGCACCCATGTCATGCAGTGCCCATAGAGGTCAGAAGAGGGTGTCAGATCCTCCTGGAACTGGAGTTTGGGAAGGTTATTAGTCACCATGTTGGTGCTGGGAACCAAATCTAGGTCCTCTGCAAGAGCAACCAGTGCTCTTAACTGCTGAGCCATTTCTCCAGCCCCAGATCAAACTTTTAAATAACATATCTAAAAGATCACAAAGAGTGTCTCCTATGTTTTCAGACAGAAATTTGACAATTTTAGGTTTTAGATGTAGTTAGGTCTATGACCCATTTCGGGTTGATTTTGCGTACAGAGGAAATTATGGCTCTGTGATCATCTTAGCCACGCAGGGACACCCTTCCTCCAACACCATGCAATGGCCTTTACCTCTTTGTCAAAAATTAGCTGTCCATGGGGCTGGGGAGATGGCTATCGATAAAGTGGATATCATGCAGGCATGGTGACTTGAATTTTATCCCCCAAATGCATGCAAAAAAGCCAGGTGAGGTACAGGCTTGGAATCTCAACAATGGGGAGGCAGAGGCAAGAGGGTCCCTGGGGCTCATAGGGCAACCTAGCTGAATTGATGAGTACCAAGCCTAGGGAGAGATCCTGTCTCAAAAACCAAGGTAGATGATGCCTGAAGAATGACACCTGAGATTGACCTCTCCCTCCAAATGCACATGCACACATGTGCACCTTCACACACATGAACACACAGAGAATTGCAAACAGGATTTCAGAGAACACCCATGTTCACACCTGCATTATTCACAATAGGAGTGCATCACTACGGAGTGTGTGGCAGACCTAACCCACTGACCTCATGAGCCAGGAGCAAAAGAGGAAGAGTAAGGACTGGGGCCCCATAATCCTCAAGGACATGTCCCTAGGGACCCGAAGGTCTCCTAAAGGATCCACCACCTTCCAATAGCACCACCCTAGAGAGCAGGTCTTTACCCCAGGGGACACCCATGATCCTAACTAGTTCTTCCTGTTGCTTGTTCATGTTGTACTAGAGCCTGGAGCACTATGGGTGGGAACCTGTGATAGCAGATGCTGCAACATCCTGCCCACATTCTGTCACCTCAGCACTGCAGTGCCCACAGATCTCAGTACTATGGCTATGTCTGCATTGCAAGGCTGAGGCTTCCTTGGAAAGTGCTGAAGTCATTCACCCATCCACCCACTCACTCATTTAGCCACCCATGCATCCGTCTATCCACCCACCTATCCACCCACTTATCTACCCATCCACCTATCCATCCACCCCCACTCACTCCACATCTATCCATCCTCCCACCCACCCACTCATCCATCTACTTATCCAGCCATCCATCCATTCATCCATCATCTTCCCATCTATCCACTGACCCATCCATCATCCATCCATCATCCATCCATCCATCCATCCATCCATCCACTGACCCATCCATCATCCATCCTTCCATCCATCCATCATCCATCCATCCATCCATCCACTGACCCATCCATCATCCATCCATCCATCCATCATTCCATCCATCCACTGACCCATCCATCATCCATCCATCCATCCATCATCCATCCATCCATCCATCCATCCACTGACCCATCCATCCATCATCCATCCATCCATCCATCCATCCACTGACCCATCCATCATCCATCCATCCATCCATCCATTCATCCACTGACCCATCCATCATCTATTCATCTACCTATCCATCCATCCTTCATCCATCCATCTGCTTACCCACTCATCCATTCACATATCCATAGCCATTCATCTACTCACCCATCTTTCCATCCACTCATCCACCTCAACCACACATATCCCTACCTCACCTGTACGTGCTCTCACCTCATCTGCACATACCAAGGACTTTAGGGATCTAATATGGTACCCTGGCCAGCCCCAAACAAGATGTACTGTGGGCATGGCAGGCTGGGCAGGTGGGCAACAAGCCTAGGAGTGCCCATCAGGCTGGAGGGAAATGAGGGCATGGGGAACAACTGACCCTCTGTGTGCTAGGGTGCCTGCCATGCTAGTCCACTTGGGCTGTCCTCACCCCCAAGTGGCTGGTGCATTTCTGACTTGATGCATTTTGGAGCCATAAAGCTTTTTATCTTTTTCTCCATTTTCTCCTTGCTCTGTGGCCTCTGTTAGTTGAGTCAGGTGCCCCAGCTGCCTCAGGGGGACTCGGACAGCTTTAAGAACAAATAAATCAATGGGCTCCCCCAGAGAATGTCGAACACCTCGCAGCAGAGGTGATGTTCTGGAAGCTCAGAGGCTTTCTTTCTGCAAAGGCAGGGCTTTTTAAAGGAAGAAAAGGGTTTTAGGAGAGAACACGGATTTCATTGGCATAAGCTGTGGCGTGGGAGAGGCCATAGGGGGTCTTTGTCCTGCCTCAGAGGGGACAACAAGGGAGGCTGGGAAATTCTGATGTGTTTGACCGATATCAGCATAGGGGACCTGTGTTGGGCTCTCTTTCTCTATCTCTCTCTCTTTCTTGATCTCTGTCGCTATCTTTCTGTCTCTTTCTCTCTCTGTCTCTCCCTATCTCTGCCTCTCTGTGTATCTGTCTCTGTTTCTCTCTTTCTGTGATGTATGTACATGTACATGCAGAGGCTGGAGGAAGTCACTGGGTATCCTGCTTCATCACTTTTCTTCACTTGAGACAGGGTCTCTCACTGACCCTGGAGCTAAGCTGGTGGCCAGCAAACCTCAGCAATCCTCCTGCCCGCCCCCTTCAGCACTTGGGATACAGGAACATGAGTGGCTATGCCAGACTTTACTTGAGTGCTGGGATCTGAGCTCAGGGCCTCATGCTCACACAGCAAGTGCTCTTATTCACTGAGTCATTGCCCATGTTCCCAGCCCGAACTCTCTAGAGAAGCCCCTGCCTTCCCCAGCATGGCACCCAGGGACAGGAGCCTGGCAACCTGGCTCTGGCAGGTGTTGGGGGTACTGTAATTACTGCTGGATTGGGCCTCAAGGTCAACAGGGACCCTGGCTGCAGAGATGGGGTCGGGGGAGGGCAGGAGGAGGCAGGACAGGCAGCCTCTTCTGGGCCCACACCTACCATAACTGCAGACAGCAGAAGATAAGGGCAGCAGAGCCAGCATGGCCTGAGGGAGCTGGATGTGGTAGGGCTCCGGCAGCTCCTGGAGAAGCTAAGCACTCCCCAAACATGGCTGGTTCTGTGAACTTGCCCCAAACTGCTGGCCATCTCCCCTTCTGTGAGGTTTGTGTTCCCTTCTCTCAGGATAGTCCACCCCCATGAAGATCACCGTGAAGGAGGGTCTGCTCTGGGGAGGGTGGGGAAGCTGGACACAGTGTAAGGCATTCTTATCACCTGTGTCTAAGTTAAGCAAGGGGTCAGAGCCCTGTGCCATCCAGAGTACCCAAAGGGGGCTGCACAGCCCCTGGGAGGGTGCCAAGGGGCTGGCATTTGGGCAATTCATGACTATAATCCCAGCACTATAGAGGTAGACACAGGAGGATCAAGAGTTGAAGGCCAGCCTGAAGTACATATTAAGTTTAAAGACAACCTGGACTACCTGAGACCCTATCTCAAAAAACCCAAACCAACAATAATAACAATAAATAACAATAAAAACCTGTAGCCAGGCCTGGTGGCATAGGCCTGTCATCCCAGCGACTAGCTTTTGGGAGACTGAGTCAGGAAGATCATGAGTTCAAGGTCAATTTGGGCAACTTGGTGACACCATCTCCAAATGAAAAGTCAAAAGAAGGCCACTGAGATGGCCCAGTTGTTAAAGGGGATTGTTGCTAAGCCTGACGATATGAGTTTAATCCCTAGAACCTACACCGTGGAAGGAGAGGACTGAATCTGCAGGTTGTCTTCTCACACACACACACACACACAGAGTAAATGAATAAACAGAAAATAGTTTTAAAGTTAAGAGGGTTGTTGGTGTATCTCAGTAGTAGATGACCTCTCTTGACTCCATCAGTGAGAGGCTGGGGTGGGTCAGTGGTAGAGCACCTGCCTAGAATCCCCCAGTGAGGGACTGGGGGTGTGGCTCAGTGGTAGAACACCTGTCTGGGGTGCACAAGGCCCTGGATTTGACCCCCTAGTACCATATAAAAAGAAAACAAGAAGGAAAATGACAATGTTGAGTTGATGGTGACCTCCCAGGACTGGTTATGCTGGATAGCTTTGGTGTCAACTTTGCACACCTGGGTTGAGGGAACCTCAGTTGGGGAATTGCCTTCATTGGACTGGCCTGTGGCCATGTCTGAGGGGCATCTTCTTGATGAGTGATGTGGGAGGGCCCAGCCCACTGTGGGTGGTGCCACCCCTGGGTATTCCTCCATCCTCCATGGCCTGTGCTCCAGCTCCTGTCTCCAGGGTCCTGCCCTGAGTTCCTACTTTGGGCTCCCTGATGAACTGTGACCTGGGAGATGTAAGACAAATAAACCCTTTCCTCCCCAAGTTGGTATTGGTCAGAGTGTTTTGTCACAGCAATGGAGAAACAAACTAAGACACTGGTTAACAGCTCCTAACAGAGGTCAGCATTTCATGGCCTGTGCTCCAGCTCCTGTCTCCAGGGTCCTGCCCTGAGTTCCTACTTTGGGCTCCCTGATGAACTGTGACCTGGGAGATGTAAGACAAATAAACCCTTTCCTCCCCAAGTTGGTATTGGTCAGAGTGTTTTGTCACAGCAATGGAGAAACAAACTAAGACACTGGTTAACAGCTCCTAACAGAGGTCAGCATTTCTCAGACATTTCCCGTAATCATCCATTTGTTCAGAGGCTAGGCCACAGTCTCCACCCACTCCCTGGCTTTTGTGGAGAAGGGTGGGCCCTTGGAGTGATTTCAGCAGTAGATGTGACAAATGTGACAGGATTTGCAGAAGGCGTTGGCTAAGAACTCTACTGAGTCTGTGCTTTAGCAGCTGTGCAAACCCTGTGGCCTTAAGTGTTTACTAAATTGAAACGCTAAGCATTAGACAGACCTCCTTAAAGGCCTTCCTAGGTGCCTCTGGAGGGTCTTCTGAAGAGGCTCCTACAGGGTGTGGATACAATGTATATCGGATGTCTTTACAGATGCACTTAAAAAAGATGATTTGAGAGCGGTGGCTCAGTCTGTAAAGTACTTGCTGCACTCGCCTGCTGGTTAGTTTTTGTCAGCTTGACACACACTAGAGACGTTTGGAAAGGACCTCAAATGAAGAATTTCCCAGATCAGATTGGCCTGTGGTCACGTCTGTGGGGCATTTTCCTGATTGCTAATTGATGTGGAAAGGCCTGGCCCACTGTGGTGGTGCCATCCCTGGGCAGGTGAGCCTGGGCTGTATAAGAAAGGCAGCTGATCGAGCCAGGGAGCAAGTCAGTGAGCAGCGTTCCTCCATTGTCTCTGTTTCAGTTCCTGTCTCCAGGTCCTTGCCCTGACTTCCCTCAGTGATGGACTGTGAGCTGTAAGCCAAATAAGCCCTTTCTTCTCCCAGTTGGTTTAGGTCAGTGCTTTATACAGCAGCAGAATGCACAGTAGGACAGCAAACTTGAGAATCTGAGGTTGAACCCAGAACTCACTTTTTAAAAAAAAGCTGGGGTTATTGGCACAGACTTATAACTTCAGCACTAGGGAGCCAGACACAGATCTTCAGAGATTTCTGGTCAGCTAGCCTATTTGACAAGCTCCACACCAGTGACAGACTCTCAAAAACCTAGGTGAAACCAGGGGGTGGGGGTGGAGAAGGCACGGTGGGCACGCACCTTTAATCTCAGCATTCAGAAGGCAGAAGTAGGCAGATCTCTGTGAGATTGAGGCCAGCCTGGTCTACATAGTGAGTACCAAGGCAGCTGGGGCTACAGAGAGATCCTGTCTCAAAAAACAGAAAACAAAACAAAATGAAACAAACTAAGTGGACTGGGCTGAAGGGATGGCTCAGTGGTTAAAAGTGTGTACTGGTCTTCCAGGGACCCTGGGTTCAATTCCCAGCACCATCTGAAACTGTAGCCCCCCCACAGGATCTGGCTCCCTCTTATGGCCTCCATGAGCACTGCACAGGTGGCCATACACTGTATGAGAAAATTAATAAAAATAAACTTTAAAAATATTTTATTTAAGCCGGGCGTGGTGGCACATGCCTGTAGTCCCAGCACTTGCGAGGCAGAGGCAGGCGGATCTCTGTGAGTTCAAGGCCAGCCTGGTCTACATAGTGAGTTCCAGGAGACCCTGTCTCAAAAAGACAAACATTTTTTTTAATTTAGTATATTTTTTATTTTATGTGTATGAGTGTATTGCCTGTATGTTTGCAAGTGCACCTGTGTCATGCAATGCCCACAGAGGTCAGAGAGGGTGTCGGATTCCCTGGAACTGGAGTTACGGATGGTTGTTAGGTGGCTGCTGGGAACTGTATCTGGGTCCTCTGCAAGAGCAACCTCTGCTGTTAACCGCTGAGCCATCTCTCCAGACCCAATATAAATTTAAAAAAATCTAGATTGAGCAACACCCATGCACTTGTAGCCCCCATGTGCACCCACACAGACATGCATGCGTGCACACGCGCACACACACACACACACACACACACACACACACACACACACAGCCTCTCCTGGCTGCTGTTCGAATTCTGCTGCCCTACCTGTGGTCATGTCTTCTAATAAACTCACTCTGGCATCGTGGCATCTGACCTGTGTTTTTGTCAGAGCAGCATCTACCTACCTGGGGATCCCCCAAAGTAAGAATAGAGCCCAGAGTGGCCCCCTGAAGGCAGACATGCAGACTCCGTAGGCCAGATGTTCAGGGAGACCTGAAGAACCATCTGCTCACCCCAGGTAGGGCATTGACAGCAGACCAAAGTCAGGATTCTGCCAAAGTCCAGCTTGGCAATGAGTTTAGTGGGGCACTTATAGAGCATGGGTGAGGGGTGATTTAAAGGAGCCTGGGTGACTCCCAAACAGCTGCACCACCACAAAGTCCCTCCCCATCACGGATGACAATTTCATGGGGGCTGTACTATGGAGCCCCCTTTAAGTCAACCTTCCACTGACTGTATACTCCAGTATCTCCCAAGATTGCTTGCAGCTAGGAGAGGGCAGGATTCCATGGCGGAAATCCCAGTGAGGGTCCTGTGACCCTCCCTTCCTCCTATTAGGGAGAGTCACCAACTCCATCACCATCACCATAGACCTCTGTATGGTTCAGTTCACCTCAGTCAGTTGCCATGGCTACCACGTAATCTGTTTTCCAAGATGGTAGTCCCATAATATCCAGTGGAAAAAGACAGGTGCTAGCAACAGTCTTACTGTTCTCTGGGGCTTGATCTCCCACATTTTAGGACTAGTTAACCTTGACTTTGGCAGATGGGGTCAAAAGAAGATTACATCGGATAAAGTGCTTGCTAATTTTCATCTTTACTTTGGTTGTTATTCTATTTTCGTTCACAAAGCGAATGGTTTGGGTATCAGCTGTCTATGGCTACACAACACATTGCTCTGAAATTTAGCAATTTATGAATTAGGGTGTAGTGTCTCTTATAACTTCTGGGGGGAACAGAATGGAGAGGCGCAGGTTCTGGTTCTGCCTCTGGGATGCACACACTCGGGGCTGCAGCCAGGAGCCATGGGTGGCGTCATCAGCAGAGACTACACGGCTGCCAGAAGACCCCTGTCTGAGGTGGTACCCTCCTGTGGCTGGTGGCTGCAGGCCTTGCCTTCACACTAGTGTCACAGTGGGGCACAGCTTCCCCCTGGTGAGGGGCTCTCAGCAACTGGGAGAGGGTGCCCCCATCTTTGCAGCATGGCCTGGAGGTTACCTTGCCTTGTACAGCATCCTTAATTTTTATTTATTATTTTAAATTTATGTGTATGTGTGTATGTATGTATGTAAGTGCACCCATGTTGTGCAATGACTGCAGAGATCAGAAGAGGATGTCGGATTCCCTGGAACTGGAGTTACAGATGGTTGTTAATGGCCATGTGGGTGCTAGGAACCAAACCTGGGTCCTCTGCAAGAGCAGCCAATGCTCTCCAGTCCCTATATAGCATCCTTTAAAAAAATTATCTCATGTGTATGAATGTATTGCCTGTATGTAAGTGCACCTGTGTCATGCAACAGAATCCTTTTGTTATAGGTACAGATCTGAGTTCAGAGGGAACTGGCTCAGATGTCCAGGAGCTTGTGTCTTGGAACAAAGATTTGGAGCAGGAATACACGGATAGCCATAGGAAAAGGGACTGTTTAATAAGAAAGAGAAAAGCCCAAAAGCCCTGAGCTACGTGGCTCTACTTCTCTAGAGGTAATATATTCACTTGTTCGGTTGCTATGACAAAACACCTGATAAAAGCGACTTGAGGAAGGAAGGGTTTACTCTGGCTCACAGTTTGAGGGTGCAGTCCATCATGGAGGGAAGGCATGGCGGCAGGAGCGTGAGGCAGTTGGTCACATGGCATCCACAGTCAGGAAGCAGAGAGATGGATGCTGGTGCTCAGCTCGCTTTCTCCTTTTGATTCAGTCCAGGACCCCAGCCCGTGGGATGGTGCACCACATTGGTGGGGGGGGGTCTTCCCACCTCAGTTAACCTAATCACAGACATCCATGAGATTTGTTTCCCAGGTGATTCTAGATTCTGTCAGGTTGGTGGTATTAACCATCACACAGGTTATTGTACAGGTAAGGGGACTGGGGAGATGGTTCAGTGAAACCGGGAGAACCTGAGTTCAGATCTCAGCACCCATGTAAAAAGTGGCAGCACACACCTGCAATCCCAGAACTGGGAGGCAAGACTGGGGGATCCCAGGGGCTCACTGGCCAATCGAGCTGAACCAGTGAGCTACAGGTGCAGTGAGACCCTGACTCAAAAAATAATGTGGAGAATGACTGAGGAAGGCACTTGACATCAACCTCTGGTCTCCACATGCATGTACACACATGTGCACATGCACAAACACAAACACATGTATGCCGCACAGAATTTTAAAAAAGGAAACAGGTAACACACCAAAAGATGTTCAACATTGATTCGAGGTATGCTGGTATTTAGCCTGTCATCCCAGCATCCAGGAGGCCGAGCCAGGAGGATGGAGAGTTAGAGGCCAGCCTGGACTACATAGTAAGAGCTTATCTCAAAAACAAAAAATACTCAGGCTGGTTGAGGTGACTCATGCCTTTAAGCTCAGCACTTCGGAGGCAGAGGCAGGCAGATCTCTGTGAGTTCAAGGCCAGCCTGGTCTACATAATGAGTTCTAGGTCAGCTGGTCTCAAAAAGACCACAAACAAAACAAAACAAAAAACAAAAATTAACAACACTTATCACTCGGGAAATACATGCTAAAACCACAATGAAGACGTATACCCCTCCTGTTATTGTGGCTAAAATTAAAAGGCCTGACTATAGCAAGTGTTGGCAAAGATATAGGGCAACAGGACCTCATACTTAGACAGCTTATGGTGGAGTCTAAAATGGTACAGCTGGTCTGAGGACATTTATAGCCTTTTAAAGAAGGAAGCAAGCACCCAAGACCCAGCCACGCCTAGTCAGCCCCTAACAGAAAAGAAAGTATTTGTTCACACAAAGACAGGGCTGTGATTATTCACCAAGTACCATCCGCAGGTAGGGAGTGCCAGTCTGAACTGTGGGATTCATTTAGTTAGAGAATGGTAATGATTTTCACAATCTGTCACCGGATGCACTGAACGAATAATTGACAATATTATATTTGTATTTCCTCTGCTGCTTTGTCTACAGAAGGGAAACTGAGGCTCCAAGAGGCCAGGTTGGCGACAAGGCCAGCAGGTCGGGTCCAAGCTGGGCCCCCAACCAGGTCTCTTCGGGCCCCCACCCTGCTGAGGCATGGGGACATCAAGGTCCCCTCCTTCTTCATCTTGGCCCGCTACAGAGCCTCCACGCTTCCCTCTGAATCGGCTTAGGGCAGCGTTAATTGGGCGGAATCTGGAACCAAGTTCTGTTGGAGCCACCCTGCTAATAAGCAGGCCATTACAGGAGAGCGGGAGCTGCCAGCGCCCTCGCTGGGTCCCGCTCAATTAATCCAAAAAGAAAGGCTGCGAAGTTCTCATCCAGCAGGCAGTCTTGACAGCCACGGAGCGGGAGGCGGGCTTTGGACTGAGGTCCGGGGAGGACAGGAAGAGAGGAGGCCCAGGAGGGCCTGTCCTGTCCGCAGCTTCTCAAAGATGTTCAGGCCTGGGGCTAGGGCAGTAGGTTGGCCCGGCTGGACGAAGGCGGTGGGCGGGGCTGGATGAGGGAGGTGGGTGGTAGGCGGGGCTGAGCCAGAAGGTAGGTGGGCTGGGGAGGTGGTAGGGGCTGGGTAAGGGAGGTGAGCGGGACTAGGGGTTGGGACTGTGCAGGCCTGGTCTGCAGGCAGCTTTGAGTAGTCTTGCTCTGGTTTTCCTAACCTGGGCTTGTTTAACCATCCACCCAAACTCCGTGCCTTAAAACAGACTATTTCATTTGAGCACGTGCTCTTGGGGCAGGGCTGGGTGGGAAGATCCTATTTCAGTTTTTTGAGACAGGATCTGGCTTGTAGCCCAGGCTAGCCTGGAACTGGAGACCCTCAGGCCTCTGTCTCTTGGATACTGTGATGACAGGTGTGTACTGGCCTGGCTTAGGTAAGTGGGACTCTGCTCCCATGACAGTGTGAGGCAGAGCCCTCTCCTGGTGCTGAAGGATCCTTACTTAAGAGCTCCCTTGGCCTGCTGGCTGGTGCTGACCCAGGTCCTTAGAAGAGTGGCAGGATTCTCAGGAGAATGGCAGGTGTCCATCATACCACCTCCTATGACTGACTCTTCATCATCCCTGACACCTGGTATTACTCCTGGATGCTACAATGTGAGATGGATCAGAGGCTTCCCTGTAATGCTTGATTTCCCCTCTTGTCAGCAAGCTCCCTTCCTTCCTTCCCTCCCTCCTTCCTTCCTTCCTTCCTTCCTTCCTTCCTTCCTTCCCTCCTTCCTCCCCTCACTACTTCTCTTCTGAGGTAAGGTCTCATGTAACCCAGGCTAGTCTCAAACACATCTCCCTCCTTCCTTCCTTCCTTCCTTCCTTCCTTCCTTCCTTCCTTCCTTCCCCCCTTCCCTCCCTCTCTCCCTCCCTCCCTCCTTCCTTCTCTCCTTCCCTCCTTCCCTCCTTCCCTCCCCTCTGTCTCCCAGCATCCATGACTGTCTCTGTTGGACTCTTCTGTGTCAAGTGGTCCCTGTCAGCTGGAGTCACTGGGGCATCCTCTCTGCCAGCCTCAGGCTTTCCCAGACATTAGAACTTCTGTCCCCACCCTCTGTGGTACCTGTCTCCATATCTTATAGAGGAGGCATTGAGGGTCAGGGTGGGAATTAAATTTACCCTCGACATAGAGCATGGCCTGAATGTTCCCTTGACTTGTACCCAGCACATGGTCCCTGTTTTTTTTTGCAAATCAAGACAGCTCAAAGAGAGGACTTGGGACTTCATCTTGGCCCACAGGCAGGGGTTTCCTTTACCATCAGGTGGAGTTGGAGGTAGGGACAAGGCCTGGGCAAAGGTCTACAACTGCCTATGGCCTTGGACTTGACCTTGGGCTCCTTTTTGCTTTCTAACAGGGCATAGTCCCCTGATCCCTGGTGTGAGAAAAACTTGGTAGGAAAATACAGAGGCTGAGCATACGTCTCTCAACCCTGAATCTAGAGTGGATTGTGTTGCTGGGGACCCACAAGCTCTGTTCTAAAAGTGGGAGACCCTGTGTCCCTCAGCTGAACCCCTCTGCCTCTGACCAGCCTGGCTCAGTACAATCCCCAGCCTAACCCCCAACCCAGTACTTCAACTTAACAAGTTTAAGACCCAATAAATAACTAGATTCAAGAAGTTGATGGGGGAAAAATCGGGATATAAATAAATATTCCTGGAGTGATTCCACCTCCCGCAGGCATGAACTTTGAATAATTGGAGAGAATTATGCCGAGGACTAATCAAAACTTTTTTTTTTTTTTTCGTTTGCTAATTACCTCTGGGCTTCATCAGTGTCAAAGTCTAATCAACTCCAGACATCTTAATTGACCCTCGGGAGATGCCGGAACCGGAGGGCTTTGGTGTCACAGTGAGGGGGGCTGGGAGCCAGGAAGCTGGGGTCCTGGGCTAGAGCAGCCTTGGCCTGGGGAGGGGGCTGGGTGTGAGAGCCCTGGCAAGCTGCTGGCTTTGATCAAAACAGAAAGAAGCCCTTTTCTGCTCTGCAGGCCCTGGATGTCATCTTCCACATTCTCTGGGGCTGAGTTTACCAGTTGAATGGATGGAGTTCAGGTAGGGTTTGCTCTGGGTGGCCTCAGGGATGGGGCTGGCTAGCTTTGGAATGAATGGCCTGGCAGTGGGGTGGGCTTCTGGGTATCTGCAGTTGAAAAGAGGGTTTGATTCGTTTTCCTGAATGAAATCATTTGCACAGGATGAAAAAAATCTCTCTTCTAAGAACAGAATTCCAGTGTCTGGGAAGAGGCCCTGGAAGGCAGAGTCCTGGGAAGGGGGCAGGTTTAGGGAGGTGGGGATGTCTAGTCCAGGAGGCAAGGAGAGGACCTGACAGGGAGGGAGAAGAGCCCTAGGTAGGTAAGTGGGCAACTGTCTGTCTCTCACCCCCCCTTCCCTCTGTCATCCCTCCCCGTCTCTCTCCCCCTCCCCTCTTTCCCTCCCCCTCCCCTCTGTCCCCATCTTTATCCCTCCCTCTCTCCTCCTCCCCTCTCTCCCTCCCCCTCCCCTCTGTCCCCTGTCTTCCAGATTCTTGCCTGTCTTCCTGACTTTCTCATTACTTCCTTACCTCACCATCTGTCCTCACTTTCCTGCCTTGCTCTCTCTCCATCTGTCTCTTGTGGGGTCTCCAGGGAGGCTGCCGGGTGGGGGCGGGCCTGCTCCTCTGGGCACACATCTGGGTTAGCGGAGTTGTTGGGCCTTTGGTGACTGATGTCACTCTGGGACTAGCTGGGTGGCCCCTGAAGGTGTCTCCCATCAGAGAGAAGGCCCAGGCACCTCTTTGCACCAAGGAACTCTCCATTACAGCCATTGTCTCTGACTTTTCAAAGTCTGAGAAAGATTCCTGTCTAGGGGCCTGTCTAGCCCACTACTCCTGTAATCTGCCAGACCCAGAGTCATTGATTCCCCATGGTCAGGGGTCTGTAATGGACCTCATCACTGAAGGAGACCTCAGGAGATTCTTGGGGGCTATTTATTTATCTTTGTGGCACTGGGGCTAGAACTCAGGACTTCATGCATGCTGGGGAAGTGACCTATATACCCCAGCCCCCCACTGGGGGATTCTAAGCAGGTGCTGTACCTCTGAGCAATGCCATCACTAGAGATTGTAAGCAAGTGCTCTTACCATGAACTGAGCTACATTCCCAGCCCTCTTTTCACTTTTTACTTTGAGACAGGAGCTTACTGTGAGCCCAAGCTGGCTTGCAACTCACTCTGTAGCCCAAGCTGATCCTAAGCTTGTAATCCACTTGCCTCAGCCTCCTGAGTAGGTGGAATGACAGGCCTGTCACCCTACCTGCACCACCAGGCCTGGCTTTTCTTCTGTCTATATGGGGTCAAGACTCAGCACCCCCATGTGCCGCAGGAGGGTACCCCGACTACAGCCCCACTCTGTGGACAAGTTGGGGGCCGCTCAGTGTCTGGAGCTTGGTGTGTTTTACTCTTGTGTAGGCAGAAGCGAGGTCTGTACCTGGTATGGGTTATGTACCTGGTAGGGGTAGACAGGGTGCTCTGAGCCCAGCGCTGAGGGTCTATCTGCTATAGACCTAATGGCCCTACCTGTGCCAAACCAGCAGCAGCCCCCACCTCCAGTGCAGAGTCCACTCAGTCTGCCAGTACTCTCCCCACCCCAGTTGCAGCCCCCTGACTGGTCCTGCTTAGCTTCCTTGGTCAACAGGCGCCATCCATCTCCTCTGGGTGATAGATGGTCTGTCCTTTCTCCCGCCCGCTCTCTTGCTATTTTGGCAGCAGAATAATGTTTATCAGCTCACAGTACAGTGCTCCCTCCTCCCACCCTCCCACCCGATCGCCTTCTCCTGCATTGGGGACCCACAGTAGATACCAGGTGGCTTGCTTAGCAGGTTATTTTCATGGTTTTAATTTCTTATCCCATCTTCTCTTTTCCATTATTGCATTTTGGGGTTTTTTTGGGGGGGGCTCTGAAATGAGCAGACATTTTCCTGGTGATGTTTTTTTAAAATAACAATCATTATTTATGATTATTTTCCTCCCTGATCACTGTCAGCCTCTGGGTTTGATCTCTTATCAACAGGCTTCCCTTCTCCCTTGTCCTGCCCTCAACCCATAACCAGACATAGCTGGGCATGCGAGGGGCAGCTTGAGGGTTTACATGGAAACCGCAGGCTTCCTTTGGCCTAACAGAACCTCCTGTGCCTCCCTACCCTGTGCCCCCAGCCCTGCCTCCTGCAGTCCTGCAGTCTGTCCTGGCTGCAGGTGACTGTCATCTGCACACATACTTCCCTGGCAAACTCTATTTGTAGGAGCTACGTGAGGCCCCTTTATCTGGGAACTTCAGCTTTATCATCTTTAAATAGACAGACTTAGGACTTTGGATCATTTATTCATTCAACAGATGCTCCCTGAGGGCTTTTTGAAATGTGTATATGTGTGTGTCCATACGTGTGCATATGGAGGCCAGAGGTCAACATCTGGTGTCATTCACCCTCAGTTGCTTTCTATCTTAGTTTTTTCCATGTGACTGTGTGTGTGTGTGTGTGTGTTTTCACATATGTTTGGGTGAATGTATGTATATGTATGTTTGGATATGTGTGGGCGCACATTGTGTGTGCATGTGGAGGCGTTGATGTTGGAAATCATCTTCTACCTCATTCATTGGGGCAGGTCTCTCAATCAAACCCAGAGCTCACTGATGTGGTTGTCTCTAGCCAGTTTGTTCAGGGAACCCTGTCTTCACTTTCAGGAGTGACAGGCAGGCTACCTTGTCCAGTTTGCATTTACTCGGCTTCTGGGAAATCAGAACTGCAATCCTCGTGTTTTCACAGGAAGCTCTTTAACTGCTGAGCTGTCTCCTCATCTTCCTGAGGGCTTTTTATGCGCCCCCCTCCACCACAAACCTACCTATCGTAGAGGAGGAATCTACTATGATGTACCTACCTGTGTATCAGAACCTCCTCCCCCAAATTCCTAAGATGGAGTCCTGGGCTTCTGGATAATTTTGCAGTGCAACCTTGGGCAAACCACCCTCCCTCTCTGAGCCTTTCTCTTTTTGCCTTTCTGTGAAAGCAAACACAGGGTGCTCAGTACCCTGAAAGGACATTTCCTGTCCCTGTAGGCTGGACCCCAGGTGACAACTGTTCTCAGCAGCTATGGCCTGACCCAGCTCTTTCATGGCTGCCTGCCAGTCACCAGGAGCAACCAGGCCTGTCTGGGGCTCTTCCCCTAGTCTGTCATGCCCAAGTGTCTGGCCAGCTGGGCTCTGGAGCCATTGTCCGGGTCAGGGAGAGACCACGTGTGTACTGAATCCTAGGTGATCCTTCCTGAGGGGGAGGCAGCCCCCCACGAGGTCTGCTGGGTGGGAGGCTCCAGAGCCCAGGGCCATAGAAGGTCTGGCCTTGAAGTGGGCTCAGGAACCAGGCATCTGTCCATACTGCCTCTCCTTACACTGGTTAAAGAGGTCTCTATGAATATTTATGAGTCTCCTATGAATATTAATTACAATGGATGCCTATCTTGCTACCTTCCTCCATTGCAGCTAAATCCCCTGCAGTCACCTGTGTCTGTTGACCCCAGGTGTGAGCCAGCAAGGGACACAGTTTGCCAGTGACTCTTTGGTGGCTGGCTGAGACCCTCCACCCAAGGAGAGAGGAAATGCCTGGCCTGGGGCTCCCATCCCAGATCTGACTCTCCCTGTGTGGGCTGGCCCTTCCTTGGGTCTCAGTTTCCCTTCTGACCTCCAGGGGACCTTCTGTCGCCCAAGAACAAAAGAAGTTTCTCTGATTCCACTGTGGGAGTTTCTATTGTGCTCCAAACAAAGACAGTGGCTTGGGTTCCTGGGTATGTCAAACTGGAGTTCAGGTTACTAAGTGGGCAGGTAATCAGAGAGGCCTGCGATCAAGTGTCCATGTGTCTCCCAAGCTATTGCCAGGGTCTACCCATCCAACTGTTCCTAAAGACTGAGGCCTTCATAGGGTGAGCACAGGGCTCAGAAGCAGTAGAGGGGTTCTATGACCAGGAAGCTCCAGGATGGGCAAACCATCCCTGAGCCAGGATGAGCAGACACTTGTCGAGCTGGACCACACTGCCTGGAGGGACTTGGGCCCCACTGCTCGTCTCTGTGATCTCGGTGGTCACAGTTCTGTGTCTGTGACCCCTCTGAGCATGCCTTCCCCCTTCTATTCCAGGCCTGGCCAAGGACAGCCCGTGGTTGTTCTGTGTCGGGAAGATCTGTGCTGAGGACATCTGGCTGTTCATCCAGAAGTGGCCCAGTCTGGGTACCAGAAGGTATCAACGAAAGCCCAAAGCTTTGAGAATCCAGGGAGGCCAAGCCTGTCTCTCCACCCAGAGTGGCTCAAGAGCACCCCTCTGCCCCCAGGAGCTGAGATCCCTAAGTCTGATCTGTGGGTCCTGTAGGCTCTGGGCTTTCAGGGTGCCCAGCCCCATCTCCCTAGAGGGTGGACTGTCCATTGTCTAGGCTGGTCTTGTCTCAAGGGCTCCAGGAGAAGTCAATAGAGGCCTGGAATTACCAGGAAGAGCAAACTCTACTTAGTGCTTTACAGAAAGTTCCAAGACACTTGGGCCTCTTAGTGTGCCTTTCCCTGATGTCCATCAAGCACTTCCTGTCTGCAGCACTGTGTGCTGGGAGTTCTAGCGGGTCTCCGTATGAGTGTTGCATACTACCAGCTAAAAGCACTGATAAGACCTGGCTTCTCCCCTGGCTTCCCAAGTCCACATTGACTCTCTCCTTGGGTACTTGGCTCTGAGCTTACCAGTATGGATGTGGAGGCTCAGAGTGGTTCATCGCTTGTCCAAGGTCACATAGCAAGTGGTGTGTGTGTGTGTGTGTGTGTGTGTGTGTGTATGTAGGGACCAGAACTTTACTCAGTGTGTGCTTAGGACCACCTTGCAGAGTGGCGGACGGATGGAGGTCCCTTACACTTCAAATTTTTGCACAGACTGAGCTCTGTGGCTGAGACACAGCCTACTCCGTGCTGTTTGCCTAAATATGTTCAGCCTCTGTCTTCCCACGGGACTGGCACGGCCACCGCCAACATCTGTGGGGACAACAGCAGTGGAATGCCTAATGAGGGCCTTGCCACAGAGTGTGGACTGGGACAGATGGTCCATCATTATCTGTTTTTATTAATTACTGGATCCCTAGGCAGCCATTGGCTCCCAGGCTCAACCTCGTCAGAGGCATCAGCGCCTAGTTCTTCTGGAAAGAAGAAATGGCCCTTGAGTACAGCCTTTTTCCCCCCTGACTGCCTTTGACACCACAGACATTTTTGGCTCTGTGAGGTCCCTGGGGTGCCGGGTTAGGTGAGGAGAGAGAAGCAGGCTTGTAGCTGCCATTACCCAAGGATGGGTGTAGGAGAGGCAGAGATCCCCAGCCCACCAGGGGCTGTGGGCAGCAGCCAGGCACTGGTCAGCTGCACTCAGACTGTAAGTACATGTTCGTGCGCACATATGTATGTGTATGGTGTATGTATGTTTGTGTGCGTGTGTGTGTGTGTGTGTGTGTGTGTGTGTGCACATGGAGGCCAGGCATCGATATCAGATGTTTTATTTAATCCTACTCCACCTAGTTTTGTAGATTTTTTTTCTGTTGCTATTTTTGTGAGACAGGGTCTCCCTGTAGCCCAAGGCCTGGAGCCCTCTATGCAGACCAGGCTGGCCTCAATATCACAGAGATCTGCCCGCCTCTGCTTCCTGAGTGCTGGGATTAAAGGCGTTCAACATCATGTAGACTTCTTTTTTGTGTGTGTGTGTGTGTGTGTGTGTGTGTGTGTGTGTATGCCATGTATGTGTGCAGTGCCCAAAGAGGCCAGAAGAAGGCATTGGATCCCCTGGAGCTGAAGTTATATGCTGTTGTGAGCCTCCTGAGGACTGGACAGGTCCTCTGCAAGAACAGCAAGTGCTCTTAGCCATTGAGCCATCTTTTACCCCCTCCACCTTGGTTTTATGTAAAATATTTTATTTATTGTTATTTTATGTGTATGACTGTATTGCCTGCATGTAAGTTCACCCATGTCATGAAATGCCTGCAGAGGTCAGAAGAGGGTGTCAGATCCCCTGGAACTGGAGTTATGATGGTTGTTAGCTGCCATGTAGGTGGTGGGAATTGAACCCAGGAGTGCTTTTAACTGCTGAGCCATCCCTCCAGCCCTTCCACCTTGGTTTTTGAGATAAGGTCTGTTATTGAACCTGGAGCTCTCCCATGCAGCTAGGCTGCTGGCCAGTGAGCTCCAGGGATCCTCCAATGTCTGTCCTCTAACCCCTCCCCTCCAGTACCTGGGTCACAAACACACAATGCCTTTTATGTGTATGCTGGGGATCCCAACTCAAGTCCTCCCAGTTGTGTGGTAAGTACTTTACCCACTAAGCCATCTCCCCAGCCCTGTCAGGCCCCTTTGTAGCCTCAGGCCTTGGTCCCTGGTGTGGGGGCCTCAGGGATGCACAGATACTTGATTCTGTACCTGTGGCACTTGTCTGGGGTGTGGTCTCACCCTGCCTCACCTTTCAGATTCTCTGAACTCTGTCTGGGGTACCCTGAGCTTTGAGCCAGATCCAAGTCCAGCCTAGCCATTAACTTGCAAAAAGGAGACTGGCTGGGTCCCTCCTCTTCACATTGTCGTCATGACATGGAAGTGCAAGGATCTCCTCACGGCGCACACCCAAGGCATGGGTGAGATGACACTCAGGGCCTGGGTATGGGGCCAAGGCTCCAAGACCAGCTTGTGGCAGGTCCTCTGTGGCCTCTGTTTGCACCCAAAGGAGAGATGGCTCAGCAGTTAAAAACACTGGCTGCTCTTGAAGAGAACCTGGGTTTGAGTCCCAGCACCCACATGGTAACTGTAACTCCAGTTCCAGGGGATCTGATGCCCTTTTCTGGCCTCTGTGGGCATTGCACACATGGTATACATACATACACACAGGTAAATTCATTTACATAAAAATAAAAATACAGGGGCTGGAGAGATGGGTCAGTGGTTACAACACTGGCTGCTCTTCCAGAGGACTGGCTTCAGTTCTCAGCACCCACATGGCAGCTAACAACTATCTGTAACTCTAATTCCAGGGAATCTGACATCCCTCTTCTAACCTCCGTGGACATTGTGCAAAATGGGTGCACTTACATACATGCAGTCAAAATACTTATACACATACAAAAAATAAAGAATAAACAAATGACTAAATAAAAAATTTTTTTTGGTCTTTTTGAGACAGAATCTTCCTGTAGTGGGGCTGTCCTGGAACTCACTGTGTAGACCAAGCTGGCCTTGAACTCACAGAGATCTGCCTGCCTCTGCCTCCCAAGTGCTGGAAATAAAGGTGTGCTCCACCAGGCCCAGCAAAATAATAAATATATATTTTTTATGTGTATGAGTGTATTGCCTGCATGTACGTGAGTGCACCTGTGTCATGCAATGCCTGAAGAGGACAGAAGAGGGAACTGGAGTTACGGACAGTTGTTAGTGGCCATATGGGTGCTGGGATTTGAACCTGGGTCTTCTGCAAGAACAACCAGTGTTCTTAACCACTGAGCCATCTCTCCAGCCCCAATAATAAATATTTTTTAAAAGAAGGTAATACAGCAGTCACTGGGGAGAGAGTCCAGCTGGGCTCTGGATTCAGGTTCTGCTGCTAGAAGGACCAGTCATCTCCGGGCTGAGTCAGGGCAGCTGAGGCAGTGTGTGCCTGCCAGCTGACATGCATTCCCAGCTTGTGTGCAGCCTGTTAGCCAGGGAGATGATGAGATGTGAAGCATAAGATTTCCAGTCAATAAAAAGTGCCGTGGAGGCTTTTTATATCCGTGTCTGTCACACGGGGTAGGCGTTTCATCCGATGCCCATTTGACAGCTTGTTGGGAAGCAAGGCCCAGCTGGAGCCCCCAGTTCTGCCAATTCCATGGCGCCCTTGGGAACCAGCCAGCCTCTGAAGGAAGCCACCAATGGCAGGGACCCCCTGGGCCCCAGCTCCAGCCCTGAGCTGCAGTGTAGAGTCAGGAAAGCAACCTGTGCCAGCCTGCTTGGGCCTCTGTAATAAAATGTCACAGGAATTAAATTTCCCATAGGCCTATGGGCTGGAGGGTGGGGGTGAGGTGTGCACAGGGCTGGCTCCCTCCGAGGCCTCTCTCCTGGGCTTGTAGATGACACTCTGTGTCCTCATGAAGTTGTCCCTCTATGAGTGTCTGTCCTGATCTCTTCTCTCTCTCTCTGTGCATATGTGTGTGTGCATGTGGAGGTCTGAGGTCAACCTTGGGGGTTGTTTCTCAGGCCCGTCCACTTTGATTTTTAAGACAAAAACTACCAAATCTGTAGTTCATCCATCAGGATAGGTGGGCCAGTGAGCTTCAGAGACCCACTTATTTCTGCCTCCCTGGTGCCGGGATTACAGGCCTATAACCACCTTGTCTAGTTTTGTTTTGTTTTGTTTTGTTTTGTTTTGTGACAGGGTCTCCCTGTAGCCCCAGCTGGCCTGGAACTCTATGTAAACCAGGTTGGCCTTGACCTCACAGAAATCTGTCTGCTTCTGCTTCCAGAGTACTGGAATTAAAGTTGTGTACCACCGTGCCTGGTCCAGTTTACCATGCCTGGCCCAGCTTTTTTTTTATGTGGATGGGTTCTAGGGATCAAACACTTTACCAACTGAGCAGTCTTCCAAAACTCTGATCCCTCTTACAAGGACCTCAGACACTGGGTGAATCCTCCTGTGTGGTCACCTCTGAGGGTCGGGCCAGGGCTTCAAAACATGAATTTTGGGGAACCCATTTCAAGTATAATATTGCCTCTTCTCTCAGTTGCCCTGATGTCTCTGCCTCTTTGAGCCCCTCTGTCCTTCAGGATTATATGGGGAACTTCAGAGGGCTTGCCTATACCTGCAAGGGTAGCCTAGGAGGGTGACGCTGCTGTCTGTTAGGACAGTGGGAAGGCCTTTGCAGTGATCCAATAGAGGGGGTGAAGTTGGGGGGACACATGGCAGGGGGAAACACACCCAGCCTTCCCCAAGAGGTTGAGAGGGAGGAGAGCTGATACTTGGGCTGCACAGTCCAGGGCAAGAGGGTGGCTTAAACCTGTCATCCCAGGAGGGATGTGCCAGTTCAAGGCCAGCCCAAGTAATTGGTGAGACCCTGTCTCACAATAAGCAGTAAAAAGAGGGCTGGGGTTGTAGCTCAGTGGTAGAGCACCTTCCTAGAATCCCCCAGTGAGAGGCTGGGGGTGTGGCTCAGTGGTAGAGCACCTGCCTAGAATCCCCCAGTGAGGGGCTGGGGTG
Organism: Nannospalax galili; assembly: GCF_000622305.1. Classification (NCBI taxonomy): domain Eukaryota; kingdom Metazoa; phylum Chordata; class Mammalia; order Rodentia; family Spalacidae; genus Nannospalax; species Nannospalax galili. Next base: position 4,105,516 of record NW_008354274.1, on the reverse strand, counting down.
TGGCTCAGTGGTAGAGCCTGCCTAGAATGTTCTACTACTGAATTGCATCTCCAAACCCCCAAAAGCCAATGCAGAAAGATTGCAATAGACCAAATCTGGGACACTGTGAACAGCAATGGGCATGAGAATATTAGATTTGTATCCAGAAAATTCGAGACATATCCATAAGACCCTGATGGAAGAAATCATGAATGAACAAATGGATGAATGGAGGAGGGAGGAGAGATAGGCAGCTCTTCCTAACACTAAAATTTCAATTAGATGGGGGCTGGGGTGTGGCTCAGTGGTAGAGCACCTGCCTAGAATCCCCCAGTGAGGGGCTGGGGTGTGGCTCAGTGGTAGAGCACCTGCCTAGAATCCCCCAGTGAGGGGTTTAGGGGCATGGCTCAGTGGTAGAGCACACGTATATATGCATATATGCACACACATACACACATACATGTACATGTACACTCACACACATATACACATACACATATACATGCATATACACAGATACATATGTATACACTCACACACATATATGCACCCACATACACATGTGTACTCACATACACATATATACGTGTATACACACATATACACATACATATGCACACACATATACCTGTATACACATGCACACATGTACATATACATACATTCACATGCACTCACAGGCATGCACACATGTAACATATATACACACATATATACTCACACACATATATACTCACACACATATATACTCACACACAAAAGCAATCACACACATACATACACATACATACACTCACACATACACACACACAATCTCAGCAGAGAATTTGGGAACAAACCCTTATCTTGGACAAAGCACGTAATCGAACTTGACCAAGAACTGAAGTGAGCGAAATCTGGACCCCGTCAACATTAAGATTAGATTAAGAGAAGATTCATCATCAGGATCTCTGTGCTGCGACAGCACTGATGACGTAAGAGGCGACCCACAGCGAGAGACATCTGCAAGTGAAAACCTAATGAGGGACTTGTGTCTAGACTCTAGAAAGAACTCTGACAACCCAATAATAAGAAGATAAATATCCCGATTTTAAAGTGGGCAAAAATATGAATATTCATTTATCCAAAGAAGAGATGCAAATGATCCATAAGTGCACAGAAAGATCCTCACATCCTTAGCCGTCGGGGAAATGCAAATCCCAGTCATAATGAGACAGCACCTCACACTCCCTAGGATGGCCCTCATGGAAAATGACAAGGTAAGCATGGTGGGGCGCATGGGAAATGCTGGCTTCTCTGGGAAACTGGACTCTTCAAAAAAGCCGAACACAGGGTTATTCTGTGACTCAGCAACTCAAGGGTTGAGTGCATACCCCGTGAATATATTTGCACACAAAACTGCACAGGAATGTCTCTCTATTCAGCATATCCTCAGAGTACTAAAGTGTATTATTTGACATGAATAAAAATGTGAATAAAATGTGGTACATCCATACAGTGGAATACTATTCAGCAACAAAAAAGAATGGAGTACTGCTACTTGTCTCAACACGTGTGATCTTATCAATCATGATGATCAATGAAAGAAGCCCATCACAGGAGACTACATTTCACATGATTCCATCCATAAGAAATACCCATAAGTCACATCCACAGAGTCAAAGAGCAATAGGTGGGTCATCTGGGGTTAAAGAGAGTGCTGGGGAAGTAGCTGATAATGGTACAGGGTTTCTTGGGTGCAAAATGTCCTGAAATTAGAGGGTGATATGGCTGGGCAATTCTGTGTATATGTGCTTATGTGTATGTGTGTGCATACATGTGTATGTCGAAGTCAGAGATTGATGTCAGGTGTCTTTCTCAATCACTCTCCACCTTGTTTTTTGAGGCAGGGTCTCTCACTGACCTGGCACTCACCAGTTGGCTAGACTGGCTGGCCAGTGAGCCCCAGGGATCCTCTGGTCTCCACCTCCCTGTACTGTGATTACAGGCTTGTGCCACACTGCCACTGTGCCCAGCTTTTAGGTGGATTCAAGGAATCCTACTCTGGTCTTCATGCTGACACAGTGTGTTATCAACCAACTCATCTCAGTCCCTTGAATTGTATGCATCATCTTTTATTTAATTTTATTTATTATTATTATTGCGTGTGTATGATATATGTGTGTGAGTATGGGTGCATACATACCGTGGTGTGTGGGCAGAGGTCAGAGGACAACTTCAAGGATTTGGCTCTCTCTTTCCACCATGGGTTCTGGGACTTGAACTCAGGTAGTCAGGCTTACATAGCAAGTCCTTTTACCTGCTGAGCCATCCCCATCCCCAGCCCCTCAAATTCTTTAAATTAGATCACATTAAACCTCCATAGAACCACTGACTAAAAGCCTTGGGTTCAAGTCCTGACCTGCTCACATGCAGTCTCTTTACTTAAGTCCTGATCACCTCATGAACTGGGACCAGAAGGGTTTGCCTGCCTGGTTACTATAGGGATGAAGAGAGATAACAGACAGCAAAGGATTTCTCATTTTCATTTTTTATTAAGATTTATTATAAGAGGAAATGTCTGCACGTTGCCGAAAATTCAAATGTCATTCAACGCTATCTGGTGAAGTTGGTTTCATCGTCTAGGGTGATGATGATGTTTATTACTGTCACCAAGGTGGAGTTTATGACGCATGTACACAGTTGTCAGAGCTTAGCACTAGAGCTGGCGAGATGACTCAGAGGGTAAAGGAGCTTGCCACCAAGACTGACGACCTGAGTTCAATCCCCATAATCCACATGGTGGAGAACAAAAACAACTCATTCCAACTGTCCCGTGACTCCTACAGGCACATGTGGGACATGTCTGCATGCACACACACAATAAATAGATGTAATAAATAATAAAAAGGAACTCCTAGCACTATGTTCACAGCTGAACATAGACCTATAAAAAAGTTACAGACCTCAGCATTTTATTGTCTGTATAAATAGGAATAACACATTAAAAATGAATCCCTTTTCCTATCCCTCCTAGCGCCTGCCCATAACTCCCTACAGGAACTGGCTGAAGACTCAGCCTGTGCACACAGCAAATAAAATGTCCTTCCTTGTCCCTTTTTTATAAAAATGCAAAAAAATCCTGCTTATACCAGTCTGCATATTGTATTTTTTCCCTCTAAGGAAAATCTGGGAGCTGGGTGTGATGGCATAGGCCTGTCAGCCCAGCTACTGGGGAGACTGAGGCAGGAGGATTTTAAGTTCAAGTCCTGCCTGGACCACAGGTGAGTTCAAAACTTACCTGGGCAATTCAGCAAGACCCGATCTTAAAATAAAAAATTAAAAGGTGCTGAAGATGTAGCAGAGTAGCAGAGCTCCTGCCGGGGGGCCCAGTGAAGGTGTTTGTACATATGCAAAGCCTTGGGTTCAGTTCCCAGGACAGCAAAAACTGACTGACGACTGACTGACTGACTGACTGACGACTGATTGACGACTGACTGACTGACTGACAACTGGCTGACTGACGACTGACTGACTGACTGATGACTGACTGACTGACGACTGATTGACTGACTGACAACTGACTGACTGACTGACTGACGACTGACTGACTGACTGACTGACTGGCTGGAAAGCCTTGGAACTGGGTTCAGATCATCTCCATGTCAGCTGTGATCCCTTCAGGCCCTCCCTGCCCATGGGTGTTCAGGAGCCTGCAATCTACTGGATCTACTGCTATGACAGGCAGCTCTGGCAGACAACCTTGCTCATGGCAATCTATCACTTTTCTCATTTGTGGCGTGAATCTAGAGGACTCATTCCTAGAAGCAAATGCCGGGCCAAAGGTGTGTGGCTTTGGAATTTTGACATTGTCTCAAAGGTTCCCAGAGCATCTGCCTCAGAGTACACCATTAAACTTTCTAATCTCTGCCTGTCTCAGGCATGAACAATCATGTCTAGCTTTAATTTGCATTTCTGTTAAGATTGAGTGGTTTTCATTTGTTTTAACATCCTTTTTACTTCATTTTGTTTGTTACCTCTCCAACTTTTCCCCTCCTTGTCATTTTTTCTTGTTGATTTGTAAGTACTCTTTATATATGGGGAAACTGCTCTTTCCCTGGGATGTGAATTGGACAGTGTTTCTTTTGTCACTCTGGAGTTTTATGGAGTTGCAATTGTCAGTGAAAGTCTGGGTCCAGAAGGAATTGTCACCATTTTTCTGGGGACAACATTTCCTATAAAAGTGTGTAGGGATGCCCCTCCAAATTAACACCATCCACAGTGTTTCTTCCCTGTGTTCCATGAAAACAGGATCTCCCAACCCAGTGGCATATAAAGCAATCCTCCCTGGTAGGGTCTCTACCTGGCATGCAAGATCCCTTTGGGCATCAGGAAGGCCAGTGGTCCTTGGGTCCCACATGTGCCCAGAGGAGAGGGCACACCTCTCTGAATCAGTTCCAGGCCTTTCATCTGCTCAACTCAGCACGGACAGTCCTTGTTGCTGCACCTGGGTCTGTCCACACAGCCTTGCTGAGGAGGTGTGTGTGTGTGTGTGTGTGTGTGTGTGTGTGTGTGGTGTGTGTGTGCATGTGTGGTGTGTGTGTGGGGGGTGTGTGCATGTGTGGTATGTGTGTGTGTGGTGTGTGTGTGTGTGTGTGTGTGTGTGTGTGTGTTGAGCAGGTGTGGCGCAGGAACACTTGTGGAATCAGGTAAGGAGATGTGACGGGCAAGCTGGGGCTGGTGGCACAGGCTTGTATTTCTGGTACTCAGGAAGCAGAGGCAGGGGGATTGGGGGTTCCAGATGGACCTGAGCTACGGAGTGAGAACCTGTAGGAAGATGAGGAGGAAGAGGAGGACTGGGAGGAAGAGGAGGAGGGGGGAAGAGGAGGAGGAAAAGCAGAGGAGAATGAGGATGAGGAAGAAGAGGAGGGGGAAGAGGAGGAAGGGGAGGTGGGGAGGGGGAAGGAGAGGAGAGGGAAGGGGAAGTTGGAGGGAGAGAGGGAGGGGAAAGGAAAAGAGGGAGAGGAGGGGAAACAGCAGTTTTGGTCTGGACTTCAGTTCTGGCTGGACCCTGTACCTGGTTATGAATTCAGCTCCGGATGAATCCTGGATCCTCAGTAGTGCCATCTGTGAAATGGAGATGGAGACATTAGAAGTACTCCTGAGCTGCCCTAATCTACTGGGATTCACCAAGTCACAAACAGCCTGTGGAGAACCATTCCTAGGAGTGGCTTTTGCAGTCCCACATCAGATGTGTGCACAGATTCTCCAATGGTTCCCTGCCGCTCCCTGGGTATGTGTGACCCCGGAGCAGGGTGGGGTGCTTTGGTGAGTGGTTGCACAGGCCCTCTGGGTGTGTGATGGGTTCCTGCCCTCCCTGTCAAAGGATGATGCTCCTGGTGGTGGTGGGCTTAGGGGGTGAGTTACAGGGTGTGCCCACCAGGATGTAAGGCTGTGTTCTGTGAGTGTATGGGCACAGTGTATCCACAATGCCAGCTGCAGGGAGTACATGTGTCTATGTGTCTGCTGGTGGCAGGGTTTGGAGAGGGGGAAGGGAAGGGGAGGACAGGGAGAGAATAGGCCCCTCCACAACTCTGGCCTGAGTTTGGTCTTGGGACCTCCCATTCTCAGCCGGAGGGGTGCCTGGCCTTTTTGTGGGGGCAGTATCCCTTCCCTCTGTTTCAACATCTTAAAGAGCTGTAGCTGGGGAGGAGGGGCATGCAGGACCACTGCTAGAACAGCATCTGCTGCTGGGCCAACTCCAGGGGAACCAGATTCCTGCTGAGGAGGGGGAAAGTGATAAAAACGGGTGCGGGGTGTGCCATCTAGGCTACTGAGAGCTAGGCTCTGAGGGGTCTAGGAAAAGAGGTTCCAGGAGCCTTCACCACAGCCCCGACCCCCTGGAGGTCTCAGAGCCAGGAGCAAGGGTAATGACAGGACAGCTCTGTTCTTGATCATCAAGCTCTGGGTCCAGGAATTCAGGGGAATGACTGGACTTTTCTCCATGCCCCAGTCCCAACTGGGGTCTTTTTACCCCTATCCCCAAGGAAACGTGAAGTGGGGATCTGGCAGAATTTGCTGTGGAAAAGTTGCAGAACAGGCCACAGGATTGAGCACCGGGTGCCCATCATGGTCCCCTGATCATATTGCTCCAAGCCTGACACCATTCATTCCCAAGTCTGTCCCAGCTGAAATGACACCTGAAGGGTGGTCCAGGTCCCCAGCATCCCCTCTGCTGGCTGCTGCCTACGCTTGGCCCCTCCTTGCGGTGCTGGTCTTCTTCCTCCGGAAAGCTGGGCGCTGCTCCCTGCAGCGCGGCTCTCGGGTGCCCACTCTGGCAGCAGGCATCTAAGAGTCTGGCGCCCAGGGGGGTCCTAGGCTCCCCAGCTGGGCACGAAGCGCCTCAGAAGCTGCGTGCAGGGCCTTAGCCCGACGAGGGCGCTCTCGAACTTGATTTGGAATTTTCACCCAACGCCAAAGCTGCCGGCTGGGGAAGGGGCGCGGTGGGGAGTGGAAGGCAAGGTGGCCGGCTCAGTCAAGTGCTCCTGGGACGACTGGGGGGACCTGGGGCTCAGAGCCCCAGATGGGCGACTTTAGGTCCCGGGGGAATCCAGAGAGAGGCTAGTGGGAAGGGAATCCTTCACACAGAACCTTCAGGGCAGGGAAGGTGCCCGGCTGATCTCAGCCTGTGGTTCTCCGAGCCCAAAGGGGGTGGGGACAAGTGATGCGGAGGGGAGGGACTGTAAAGGGGGTCGGCGACCTTGGGGGAGGGGGAGAAAGCCCCTGGCATTCCTGACCACCCCTTGTCCCCAGCCCTCCCCACCCTGTGATACACACAGTCCCTGCGGGTGGTGCTGTGACAATTACGCCTACACAGGGTCTGACTTCGGGTCAACTTCTACAAGGCTTCGTGTGTCTGCAAGTGTTTGTGCACTCGCGCGTGTGCACATCCCCGCCTCACATCCCTACCTCCCATCACCACTCAGGTTCCCAACCCCTAGACACTCAGGGACTCGGCTCCACCGCGCTCCGCTCTGTGGTCTGGGGCGCGGGCAGGGGGCGGGGGGGGGCGGGGGGCAGACAAGGGAAAGGAGGCGAGGCTGTGCCACTGTTCGTTAGATGTCCCCGCAGCCAACTTCGCCTCGAGGACACCCCACCCCCCTACCTCGGCCACTGACGGCGGTGCAGCAGCTCCCACCCCTGCTCGGGTCCCCTCCCCGCGCGGCTCCCACGTCCGACCTGCCTCTAGCTCACAAAATGTGCCACCACCTCGCGTCGCCGCGGCCGCTGCCACGGCATCCGCGCTCGAGCTCCACGGCCGGAGCCGCCCGGCCCCTTCTCCGTTGCCACCGCCCCGCCTGCCCTGCCGGCTCCGGGCTGCTCGGATCTCTGTGCCGGGAGCTTGACGCAGTGAGCGCCGCAGCCCGGCTCCGCTCCGCTCCCGGCGACAGGCCGATCCCCAAGCCCGGCCGGCTCGGGGAGGGGCGGGCAGCAAGGGAGGGGGAGGGGGTCTGTCTGGAGCCTGCGAGAGCCTGGAGGAGGAGGAAGAGAACCAGGAAGCCGGGGAAACCACCGCCACCGCGGCGCTCCAGGGACCAGGGCGCGCGCGCTCTGCTCCCGGGTGACCGAGTCTGCAGCCCCGGGGACGCACCCGGGTCCAGGTAGGATGGGGTCTTCAGGGGGGTGGGGGTTCTCTCTGCTGCAGACGTGGGGTCCACAGGTCCCCGCCCCTTGGGGGGAGGGGCAGAGATGATGCTCTCGCGGCGGCTTCCCGGGTGGCGCGGGAGTCCCCAGCGGCTCCAGCAGCTCTGGTCACCCTAGTCGACCCGCGCCCTGCCCTGGGCTTCGGAGCCGGAGTGGAGTCCCTTCCTCGCCGGTAAAATCCGAGGCTCCCTGGAGCCCCCCACCCACCCGCGATCACAGGCGGGCGCACCCGAAGTTCTGGATCCGGAGCTCAGGCCAGACAAACTTCCCTCCTAGAATCGGCGGATGGAATACCCAAGCTTGGGACCACCCCCCCTTGGGTTAGGAGGCGTCGCTGGGACCCCGAAACTTTGCTGAGCTCGCAGAGAGCAGAAACCTGCCAGGACCAACAGCAAAGGGAAAGGGTGGCTTTGCCAGGGAGTGCACGGGATGGCTGGCGCCCCAAGTTGGCCCAGAAGCTGTACCCCCAATCTAACCCCCCTCTCCTAGTCGGTGGAGGAGAGAAAGTGGGCGATGGGGACCTCGCCTTTGCCCAGTGGGCTGCTCTTCAGCTGCTAGAGCCCTGGGAAGGGTGTTGTAAGACTTGCACCCCCACTCCAGTTGCGTTTCAGGGCTCGGTCTGGCTCCCTGGAAAGACCCGGTTAATAGGCAGCGGTGACAAGCGCCTCTCCCGACTGGGAAAACCTGCGGGGCTGGGTTTGGCTGTCGGTTGCAGCCGGTTGCAGCCGGACCCTAGCCAGAGGCTGACCCCTTAGTTCTTATGGGCCCATTCTGTCGCCTGGCCCCTGCCCTCCTCCCTTTCTTTTCTTCTTGGGCCTCAAGGTGTCACCTACCCCCTCCCCTAACTTTTTCTGTTCCCATACTTCCTGAGTCTGGACTCTGGCTTCCAGGGTCAATGGCCCAGGCAGGACTGGACACTCGAGCACTGTTTCGAACTCCTTCAGGCAATGCTTGGTGTGAGGTCCCTGGGGCCTCTCTGCCAGACATGGGGGGGGGGCGGATCCTCTCCCCCAAGCAGCCTCCAGTCCTCCCGACCAGCTGCCCAGGAGTGACACATTCACTCACAGCAGCCTAGGGGCTGTAGAGAGCAGACTGGCCTCCAAAGCTCCTGGATGGGGCTGGGCTGCCTGTGAGGGAAGGAAGGAGGAAGTGTCCTGTCCCCCTCCTGGAGTAGCTTTCCAGCACTCTGAGATCGCAGGAGGATTCTGTGCCCTTTCCCTCCTCCCACCTCACCCCAAAGCTCAGGTCAGACCCTTTGTGGAGAAAGGGAAGATGGGCACTTCCTGCCCTCTTGGGAGGGGTACTGCAGAGTCCAGTCCCCAAACAGCTTGGGAATCTTTGTCCCCAGGGCAACAGCCTCTTCCCCGTCCCCCATTCACCGTCAGACCCCTGATACCATCCCCAGCCCTCTTCAGCAGATCTGAGGTGGCACATATTTTCCACTGCTCTGGGTTTGGGGGAGGTACAAGGGGTGTGGGACACAGCCGTGAGTCCCTGACAGATGTGCTCTCTGGTGGTTCTGTGTTAGAATTAATGGCTTACAAGGAAACCCATCCTGGTGGAGGGTCTGCCCCATGGGACTCCTGGACTGCTGGTGGCAAACGGCAGAGCAACCTCTCTGAGGGACTTGGGGAGGGGGGGAGGTGAGATACAGTCTGGGGGACCTAACTCCCTACAGCAGCCTCCTTCCTTTGGGTCAGCTGGCCTCCAGTCCTGCTCCAGACCCAGCTGGGCCACAAACTTGCCTGGAATGTGAGCCGCGCTGGTCAAGAGTGCTCAAGGGAACTGGACCCCAGCTTGCTAGTCAGCCCTGTAGAAGATCAGAGCAAAGACAGGATCACTGAACCTGGGGGTGCCTCCTGTAGCAAAGCTTGGTATATAAGCCACACACATCCTCAGCGCCTGTTTCTTGCCATATCCGTCAGGGCTTTGCTGGTGCAGGACCAGACCAGGGGGAGCCTGTGAGACGTGGGGAGTCAGCCACCCGCCTCTAGGGGTTTATCTTCTGAGGGTGATGGTGGGGGTTTAGGCACCTTCCACTCCCTGCACAGGACTAGCCAGACCAGAGGTCCTTCCAAGAGTGACCAGGGAAAGCCCAGGTACAAGCTTTTCCCTCAAGGTCTGCAGCTGGTAGCCCTTTTAGACACAGCTAGGAAGGAAGAGTGCCCCACATCTCCTACCAGAGGTCCCTGGGCCTGGGTTTGGAACAGAATCTACTTGGTAGCCTTGGCCCTAGCCCTGGCTGTGATGGTATACATCTCAGATGTCCCACTTGATCCTTCTCAGTCATGCATTTTCCAGACTCAGTCCTTACCCACCTTCGTTGTCTCTTCCTAAGAACCCCACCCAGCAGGAACTGGGAGGCCACACAGCACTCAGTTCCCAAGTTCAGCCTGGGCTCTGAAGGGTTGGCAGGGGGAAAGGGAGCTAAGAGCCCAGAACACCCCCCCTTGGGGTTCGTATGGGTGCCCAGGCCAGGTGGGAGCCCAGCCCTGCCACCCTGGGGCTGGGCCAGTCCATACAAGGCTGACTGCTGCTGTGGGCGTTCATTCACATCCCTTCTCCGGTCCCCACACACTATAGGATTTATCTTGGTTTGCTCTGCCACTGAATTGAGTCAACTCTTTTGTATGCTCGGTGAATTGCCCAGCTGCGGTTGAGGCAGAGGAGCGGACAGAGCGTGCCGGGGGTACTGAGGCCGGGAAGCTAGAGGGGGACAGGAAGCGGGGAGGGGGCAGCGCGGGAGGATGGGGGGGCAGGATCTGCGGTAAGCATGGGTGGGACTGAGGACTGGACTTATCCAGGACCCTGTCACTGGAATGTGCTGGTTAGAGTGACAAGTTCCTGGGGTTTAGAGTGGGTGGCCTGGGGCAAGCCTTGGAGGTGGCCCTGACTCGGTTTCTCTCCTGGGGCTTCCACCCAATTGCCCACACATCCGGGATGCCAGGCTAAGCTGGAAGGGTCCTGGAGAGCCCGCACCCGCCCCAAGTCTTCCTAGAGGTTCGGGTGAGTGAGTGAAGGAAGGATGGGGAAATTTGGAGCCAAGAAGTGTGGTTCTGCGCCCCTAAGTCCCAGATGTGTGGGATGTGGGCCAGATCAACCCCAGGATCCAGGTTCTGCGAAGGTCTTGGTGTTGGTGTGGTGGTGTCAAGCGAGGCCCCTGCAGGTTGAGCTGCCCCCTCCCACTTGGTGTGTGTGGAAGGATTGCCAGGATGCCCCTCTGAGCGTCCAAGGCCGCCCCCACCTCCCGGGAGCCGCGCTTCGGATTCGGGCAGTGATGGGAACCTGCAGCGCAGAGCGGACAGCGAGGCGAGGGAGCGAGGCACTCGCAGCCGGACTGCTCCGCGGAGGGGGTGGAGGGAGCGGGCGGGTGGCGAGGGCGAGCGGGGGAGGAAGGGACGGAGGGAGGGAGGGAGGGAGGGAGGGCGGCGGGAAGCGGCCCCCCTCCCAGGCCGCGCGGCAAGGGGCGGGGCGCGCGCTCAGATCGATGGGCGAAGCAGGCGAGGAATTTCAATCCGAGAGCGAACTTAGAGCTTGAAGGACGGCAGTGGTGGCGGTGGCGGTGGCGGTGGCAGTGGTGGCGGTGGCGGCAGTGGCAGGCGTGCAGCCCCGGAACGGCAGCCGAGCCGGGGCCGGGCAGGTAAGCCGTGGAGCTTGTCCAGCTCGCGTGGGAGCTCAGCTGGGGAGCGTGGGACACCGGCCACTCTGCTTGGTGACCCACTTGGCGACATTGCGCGACGCCCACTCCCGCGCTGCGTGCGCCCCTGACCCCCTGGCTGCACCCGGCCCCCGGCGCACAGTCCTGGGCAGCACAGCGGTAAAGTTGTAGGAACTTGACTGTGGCTTAATCTGAGCGGGTTCAGCAGGGCGACTTGGGGGCCTCATGTCACCCGGGGGTCCTGATTTCGCCTGAGAAGTCCTTGCGGCAGTCTCCCGTGGAGCATCCCGGTTCCCTAGCATTTCTCGGCTTAGCTGCCCTAACGTGGCCCTGCTCCCCAGTGCCCACGACCGTGCCCAGCCTGCCCTGCCCTGCTCAGAAACCTTCACAGTGTCCACTCCCCTCCTCCACCGAGTGAGTCCCTGACACCTATCCTACCATGTCAGCCCTCCTTAGTGAGGAGGAGAGCTTACTGGCAGACACCCGGGACTGTCCAGTCTTATGCCAGTCAGCCCATGTTCTGTGTAGAGACCAGTGGGTATGAACCCTGACCTGGGAATTGAGGACTTTCCTATCAACTTGGTGGGCACTGCCCCACCACCACAACCTTGGACTCATCCTCAATTCTGTCTCTGGGAAGTGGGGTAGGAAAATGAGCCTGCTTCTCTCCCCTCCTGGCCACTCTAAGGACAATTCTAACCTGCTTGTTGCTAAAGGAGGCCTGTAAGTTGTCTGGGCTGTAACTGCAGCCACCCTCATGCTCCCCCAGGAACTGACAACCTCTGAGGTCAAACGATAGGCTCTTCCACAAACAGGTTCTGTTATCTTGGAGGAGGTGACATCTCTGAGCCTCAGTTTCTATACCTGTGAAATGGGGATAGGATGATAAGACTTTGAGAAGGAATGGACATCGAGGTCTTTCCTTCAGGCCAGGGCGGGACAATCAAAGAGCTGCTGGCTATATCTGGCCCCTTTCCCCTATATATGGTTGGGGGACTAGGGGAGAGGCTAGGAGAGAATGGGAACTTTGGGGACAGGCATTCTGGAAGGGCACAGAGCTGGGAGGAGATATGAAAGACAGGCCTCCCCCTCTGTCTCAGGGGCTGCCTCCTAGAAATACATTCCAAAGAGCCCTTCAACCTCTACCCAACCCGGAGGGGCAATGGATCACACTGGAGCTGTGCCACTTCAAACTCACAAAAAATGTCATCTCTTTCACCTAGCTCTCCACCCGCACCGTGGGTATCACCTTTTAATTGAACAAGTGTTCAAGAGAGATTTTTAAGTCCCAGTCCAGTTGTGTGTCCAAAGGTGGAGAGTTAAACTGCAGATGGTTGAGTGTAGTGTAAGGAGAAACCCCTTTTCCCTCTGGATTTAGGGGTTAGGAGTCTGTCTGAGGCCCCAGAGATTTGGTCTTCCACTGTCCGAGGCCCTTAGGGGTCCAGGCAGATTGAGGGGTGTCTGGAGCCCCTCCTCTTGCTGAGCAGACACCCTCAGGGTCTCTAGGTGTGAAGGCCTGTGGTTAAGCTCTTCTCTCCCAGCTCCTTGGTCTTTGTGCAGCCCCCCAAGGCCGGGTGACTGGTCTTCTGGGTGCGTAGCACTCAGCATGATACAGCAGGCTGGCACAGACAGTCCGTGACTCTCAAAAAAGCTAGAATGGGCACCTTACACTGAGCCCCCACTCTGAGGCTTGACAGACAGGGGAACAGAGACAGTAGGGGTACTCTGACTAGAGGAGGGAGAGTGAGCAGGCAAGTCCTATCCCACCCTCCTCCATTCGTAAAGCACCGTGACTTCCCCAAGTGCTTTGGCCTCAAGCCCCTCACACTTAGGCTGGAAACCTGCTCTCCATCTCTCCTGTTTTCCCCAAAACAGATGGTTGAGACCCCTAGGAGAGCCCCGAGCCAGGGTGTGGAGCAGCCCCTCTCTAGGTCCAAGCATTTGGGTCATTGAATCTGTTTCTGAATCTGACTCTTTGGCCCTCATACCAGTTATCAGGACCAAAATTCCAACAGAAATGAATCAGTAGGTCCTCTATTGCCCTGGGCCCCTTGCCTGCCTCGTGCACCTAGACATCAGTTCTAGATTTTAAAGGGAATTTCCTCAACACTCAGGAAGGCTTTCTCATATGCCCTCCCACCCACTCATGGCACTATCTGATCCCTAAGGGACCCAGTTCCCATTTGGAGAAGACCCTATTCTGAGTGGCACCACTTGACTCAGATATTGTAGTTTCTGGGAAATTTAAAAGCCGAGAGGCCTCGGCCCAATGGGTTCATATTTCTCTGCAGAAAGAGGCAAAGACCATAGCCATCCCGGGTAGGTGGCACATACATATGGACAGAGGGAGCAGAATTGAAAAAAAAAAAAAAAAGAGTGACAGGCAGGAGACACATCTCCAGGGCTGATGATGGGGACATAAATTTCCATGCTTGAACCTGGAGCGGCTGGTGATGTCGCCACAGACACTGGATACATTCATCATTCTCCACCTCCTTTCTGTTGTTTCTTTTTGGTTTTCTGTCCTGGATTTCATTTCTTCTAACAAAGCCTCAGTGTCAACTGGCCTTGGGTGGGTCTTTGCTGGGGTGGCTGGTGAAAGGATCCCCCTGCGGGAAATGTGGGCGTCATCATTCCTGAGGTTCCTGTGGGGAGATAAGGCCCAGAGGACAGGATGATGTCTAGGGTTGCACAGAGAGCTCAGATCTGGAGTGGCTGTTTGCTCGGGCTACTGGGGACACCTGTTTCCTCCTACACCTGTATGGGCTAGCAGTACCAGGGTGAGCAAGAAGTGACTTTGTGACACCCTTCTACAGTCCAGTCTGGGCATCCGATTCTATGGACCCCACTCCGCCTCCTGAGACTGTCAGTCAGATGCCTGGAGGGGAGGGCAGGGCAGGGTTGAGGACCAGACTGGGACTCCCATCCATCTCAGCCCACTCACTGTGCACTCTGCTCTGAGCCTAGGAACCAAACTGTGGTCCAGAGATGGGAAGAAAGACACAGGGACAAATGTGCTGCTTTCTAGTGAAGATCAACTACCCCAGCCCCATTTTCCAAAAGGGTCTAGAACTGTCCAAGGTCAGGGGCAATGAGTCATGGAACTTGGGCTTTCTGAAGGTCAGGACAGGTAGGGCTTGCCTTCTTACTGCGGGGCTGGACCTCACTGTTGGAAAGAGCTAGAAGGAGGTCTAGCGAGGTTAGTTCAGCATCCTCAGGCAAAATGTAGAGGGAAGCAGACCTTAGCTCCTTGTGCCCTCTGGGCTCTGGAGTGTAGGGAAACTGAGTCATGGAGCCTGACCCAGCTTTCCAGTGCTGAGACCATTATTCAGAAGCCCTCTCCCCCATTGACTTGGCCAGGACTCCTGGGCTGCTTGGTGGTGCCCTCCCATAGGTCCCCACCACTCTTAGGATCCCCTCCCCAGTGAGACAGCTCCATGCTCCTCTGTCCCCAGCATGGTGAACTTATAGAAAAGGGGCCTGCTGGTCCTTAAAGCCTGGGAAAGGAGGTGTATGACCAGCCCCTGGCATTGGAGTGTGTTAGCCCACCCTCTGACATGGGCTTCAAATGTCTGCCATCCCCTGAGTTTTCCTCCTTTTCCAGCTTTGGGGACAGATTCTGGATATGGAAAGAGACTGTTAGAAGGGATTTAGTGGTACAGGCAGGGATGGGGCCATCTGCAAGGCCTTGATACCCCCCAAAATGAGGCTGGAGATTCAGAGAAATGGGGACAAGAAAGCATAAGTCAGCCTGGAAACTTTATCAACTCAGCCCAGCAAGCCTAACAGAGGAGGAAACTGAGGCCCAGATAGGATGGTCGTTGTGGCGAGTCAGGTCAGAAAGGCTAGAGAGCCTTCAGGCCACACTCACCCCCACACCTGATTTCTCCCATCAGCTTGGGTGCAGACAGAGTCCCTTGCCAATGGGGACTCTGCCCTGTCCATGGCTGTCCATTACGGAGGTGAGGATGCACCATCCGTGGTGTCTGCCAGAACACCAAGGCCTCAGAAGTGCATTGCTGCCACCCACCTCCCTGTGGTACCTCCGTAAGAGTTTTTGTGCAGGAGACGATGACCAGATGACAGAGGCCCAGAGAGCCCAGCCCCTTGAGATGCATATACCCCCAGAAGCACCCTTACCTTGAAAGAAGTTGGGTCCAGCTGGAGTCCTGCCTGCTGTGGGAACCCCAGGATTTGATTGACAGCCCAGAGACTCACTGGTGTTTACCAACAGAACCCGGTTTTGTTTTCAGCAGGATCAAACCCCAGCAACTCTTAGTCATTAACTTCCTCTGGTTTAGTAAACACAGAGGCTCACACAACCCCCACCCCCACCCCGCCACCGCCACACACACACTGGGGGATGAAGGTAGTCTCTAGCTGGCCTGGAAGGACAAGGATCCTGTCTGGAAAGAGACTGTGGATGCTTCAAGGGCACACACAGAGTAGGCTTTGTAGTGTGAGGTGAGGAAAGAGGGCCTCGCCCTCCTGGACCCAGCCAGTCAGCTTTGCACTTCCATAACACTGTTGGGGGAAGGACCTAGGGCCAGAGACCTGGATGTGTCCACAGCACAGATGCCTGAGGACCTGGAGCTTCTTACAGTGTGTGTTCCCTGGGAGGTCAGGGCACCGAGCCTGGGAGGAATCAGGTGATGGGCAGGGAAGCTCCTGGCCTGCCTGGTAAAGCCCGGAGCCCTGGTTCCTGGCCATCTCA
This sequence comes from Nannospalax galili, assembly GCF_000622305.1. Taxonomy (NCBI): domain Eukaryota; kingdom Metazoa; phylum Chordata; class Mammalia; order Rodentia; family Spalacidae; genus Nannospalax; species Nannospalax galili. Next base: position 4,089,482 of record NW_008354274.1, on the reverse strand, counting down.
TGTGAGGTAGACGTTCTGGGGGTCTTTCCTCTGCCCAGTAGCATCAGGGCACCCTAGATCTTCTTCTGGGAGAAGCTGTGACCTCCTCAAAGCTCCTAACCCAAACCCTAGCTTGCTGGGACCCCAGGAGAGAGGGGGTGCTTCACCCCATTCAGTGTTTCTTCTGTGGGGCATTAACAGCAGAGCCACTGCTTCTCCCCAGCCAGAGGCCTCTGGGGGGGGCCAGCATACGCCCTGGGAGTGACCTCTTTCTCCCCATGACTCAATGTTTTAATCTGTCCAATGAGTCTAAGGCAGTGGGTGTCACAGGGGGCTGGAAGCAGAATACAGAGAGAGAGAGAGGGGCTCTGCTCCTCTGCTTGGGGATGAGGCTGACCTAGGCAGGTACTTAGGTTGTATGGCCTCTGATGGGGTCCTTCTCCCCTTCTTGAATCTCCCCTCTGTAAGGTGAGGGCTGGTGTGCACAGATCACTACAGTGTCTATGTTGTGGAGATTCTAGAGTCCGAGCTGCTGTCTCTTGTGGGTTTGGGGGTTCTGCCTTGTGGGACTCTCGCATAGCCCCAAAACCCTGGCATCCTGTGTGTGGGTATTTCTGTGCCCTGTGGGGTAAGGAGGTGGGGAAAGAGCATGTTGGGAAGGGTGCTAAGGTGCTAAGACCCTGAGGTAGTCACAAGCTGACATGTCAGAGTATGAGGGAGGTCAGTCCCAGGGAATACTTGGACTAAGAAGAGGATAGAAGAGACCACAGGGTTCCTGATCACCCCAGGTTTAAGTTCCTGAAAAGAGTTGGATCTCATCTCAGATCCTGGGGAAACTTACAGAAATTTATAGCAGATAAGAGGTCAGGTTGATTTATATGTTTGAAAGGCCTTTGTGAGCTGGGTGTGGTGAACCAAGCTTGTCATCTCAGCACTGGGGAAGCCAAGGCAGGAGGGTTGTGAGTTGGAGGTCTCAAAATGAATGAGGCAGAGGCAGGTGGATTTCTGAGATGAAGGCCAGCCTGGTCTACATAACAAGTTCCAAACCAGCTGCGGCTACCAGGAGACCTTGTCTCCAAAAACAAACAAACAAACAAATGAACAAGCGAATGAATAAATAAACAAAATCCCCTCCCCCATTGTGGTAAAGAAAGTATTTTTCAATGTATAAATAAAATGAGACCCTCAAGGAGCTGGGGTGATGGCCCTGGTGAAGGAGAGAGACTGAGAGAGAGGTGACTTCTATTTTGACATTGCTTGAAAAATTGGAGCGAGGCTGCCAAGCCTAAGATCTGAGTTTGATCTCCAACACTCACATGGGGGACGAAAGAATCAACTCCTGGAAGTTGTCCTCTGACCTTCGCGTGAGTGCCATGGCATGCACATACTCCCCGCAAATGAATAAAATGTAATATTTTTCAATAGTTGGAGCCATTCGCCTTCTTATAGAGAAAAATATTCTGTAAAGCAAAACCCATTTTCTTGTCCATATTAGGTAGGAAATGAGGGGCACCGCTCCATGGAGAGCAAGGCTTCAGCGAGACAGCCCTGCTCGCCCCTGTTGTTCATTAGTGCTTCAGAAATGGAGTTGCGGGGCGTGAACTCTGCTGGGATTCCTGGGGGCACCATGACAGGGGGCCCTACATTCTAGGGGATGGGCATCCCACGTGTCTTGGAGATAGGACTCTCTGGTTTTAGCAGTGAGTGGGAGTACATGTCAGTAACTGTGAGAACATGGGACAGGCATACACATGTTTACACACACACGTATGTGTGTACACCCTCCAGGGATGCTGTCTCTTCTGTTGCTTTGATACCAGGGTGGGTGGCCGACGTGGGTTCAGAATTGTGATGGCTCAGGCTCTGTAAAGGGAATGTGCTTTTGGTGGTTTCTCTTTCTCGAATCCAACACAGCAGGGGAAGGTGAATTTGAGTGGGGGTACTGGACACCGGGGGCCTCGCACCTGTTGGGTCTGAGCGCTGCCTGGCTCTGCCATCCTGGGCATTTGTGCCTTATAGGCACAAGACATCCGGACCCATTTTGATCTCCTTCTCGTGTCCCCACAGAGCTAGGACGAGTTAGATGTGAGGGATGCGCTTCACTATGGACAGGATTTTAGAAAAACAGCTTGTCAGAAATCCAGAGTTTTGGGGCTGGGGAGATGGCTCAGTCTATATATAAAGTGTTTGCTCTGCAAGTATGAGGGCCTGAGTTTCATCCCCCGAACCCATGTAAGAAGCTGGGCGTGGTGGTGCCAGTGCTGGAGAGATGGGGATAGGAGGATCCCTGGTGCTCTCCGGCCATCCAGCCTAGCCTTCTCCATGAGCTCCAGGTTCAGTGAGAGACCCTGCCTCAAAAATCAAGGTGGACGCCCCCTGAGGGATGATACCCGAGGTTGACCTCTGGGCTCTACAACCCCACCCCACTCCCAACACATGCACACACATACACACACTCACTCATACATATACACGCACACATGCACACACACATACACACATTCATACATATACACACACCCACACACACACCCACGTGCACATATGCATACACACGTGTACTCATACATATACACATGCCCCCCCACACGTGCACACGCTCACCCATACATATATGCGCACACACACACACGCACTTGCACAAATGGTGAGCCCTCTTCACAAATAAAAATAAAAGATATAAGGTGTACCCTCACTTGATTCACATAAGTTGGGATTCAAACAGAGCAGTGAAGAGGTACCCCCAGCACTGTTGCTCCCCTGACGGACAGGCCGGCCCCCTAGGAGGGAGGGCACACACATTCACATTCAGACACACAAGGTGTGTACAGGCACTGATCAGCCAGGTTCACACATGGCCTCACACTCTGGAGTACAATCCAACACCCAGATGGGACCCTCTCTTGACTCCCATCTTGCCACAGTTGTCTCCACACCTGGGTCACAGAAAAGGGAGGGTTACCACAGTAAGGGGTTGGCAGGGAAGTGTGGCTTGGCTGGGTAGGGCATGAACTGGGTGTGGGGTCCAGAAGCCTGAGCTGAAGCCCCCCTCCCACCCTCTTTCCATCACCACCCATGATGCAGGTCTCTCACAACAAACCCAAGAGCTGCCAAAAGTGCAGCCCAGCAGCCCCCATCCAGCCTGGACTTTGTCCCCTCAGTAGCCTAGTGTGCCCACATCCTGTTGCTTTGATTTTCTCCCATGCGGCCCCCTCGCCCCTCTGGCCCCCAGGCATCCCTCCCTGCCTTGTACCTCCCTGACTCTGTCTCCCCAACTGAGTGGCTCGGGAGTCAGCCAGAGTTCTACTGCAAGAGACAGCAAACTGCAGTGTGATGGATAAGCAAGAGGAAGCTAGCGGGCATCACAAGATCTGCTACTGAGGAGGAAGGGGCTCCCCACTGAGGGTCTGTTCCCACACAGCAAGGTCTGTCCACCAGGAGTCAGCCTCTGTGTGGGTATAGAAGGGGCCTGGAGACCCAGGCCCGCCATGTACCCATCCAGATGGGAGAATTCACAAGAAGGAGACAGTGGAGGCTGATGCAGGTGGGGCAACTGAGGCCCAGGCTGGCCACTGTCTCCACTCCCCACCCAGCTACTGTGTTCATCACTGAGCTTTGAGATAGGGTCTCAGGAGGTAGCCCAGGCTGGCCTCAAACTCACAGCCTTCTTCCTGCCTCACCTTCCCTAGTGTGGCAATGACAGACACATATCACCACACTTAGCTTAGCTTCTTTGTGTGTGTGTGTGTGTGTGTGTGTGTGTGTGTGTGCGCGCGTGCACATGTGGAGGCTAGAGCTCTCCCTCAGGGTCATCCTTTCAGGCCCCATCCACCTTGCGTTTTTGCGGTTGCTGCTGTTTGTGCGTTTGTTTCTTTTTTGAAACAGGGTCTCACTATGTAGACCAGGCTGACCTCAAACTCATAGAGAATTCTGCCTCTGCCTCCTGGGTGCTGGGATTACAAGCATGTGCCACCATACCCAGCCCACCTTGTTTTTTTGAGGCAGGGTCTCTAACAAAGAGATTGAACTTGGACTTGCCAAGTGGACTAGGCTAGCTGGGCAGTGAGCCCCAGGGACCCTCTTGTACCCATCTCCACATTGCTGGGACTATTAGCACACACCACCACGAGTTGATTTTTTTGTTTGTTTTGTTTTGTTTTGTTTTAACATGGGTTCTGGGAATGGACCACAGATCTTCATGTATGGGAGGTCATCTCCCCAACCCTAACATAACAGTTTGAAACTCATTCATGTTGCTGTATGAATCATTCCATGTTTATTTTTAATTGCTGAGTAGTATTCCCCTGTCTTGACAGACCACTCTCCTTTCTCCATATCTTCAGGGATGGATGTTTGAATCATTTCTAGTTTGGGGTCGTAATGAATCACGCCATGACATTTTGTGTACCTGCCTTTGTGTCCCCGCCTGTTTTCATTTCTCCCGGGTAGATCCCTTGGAATGGATTGCTGAGTCATTTGGTTAAGTTTATATATAAATTCTTAACAAACTGCCAAGTCTCTGAACTTCCAAATCACTTTTCATTCCCATCAGAAACCCATGAGGATCTTCGCCCCCTTTGTCTTCTTGGTGCCTGGTTTGGTTGGTCTTTTTATTGTGGATATCCGAGACGGAGCACAGTGGTATCTGCTTGGTCCAGTTTGCAGTTTCAAAGTTGACCAGTGAGGTTGGCCATCTTTTTTCTATGCCTGGAGACACGCATATTTCTTCTTCAATAAAATGTCTATTCAAATCTTTTGCCCATTTTTAATGGGCTTATCTCGTTATTAGCTTTCAAAATTATTCAGATTTACTGTGAGAGTTCAGATGCGAGTCCTTTATCAAAAATGGGATCTGTAAATACTGTGCCCAGTTCTCTAGCTTGCCCCCCTTCCTTCCTTCCTTCCTTCCTTCCTCCCTCCCTCCTTCCCTCCCTTCCTTCTTTCCTACCTTTTGTCCCCTCTTTTTTTTTTTTTTTTTTGAGACAGGTTCTCATGTAGCTCAGGCTGACTTCAACTTGCTATATAGCTGAGGATGACCTTGAATTCCTGATCCTCCTGCCTCCATTTTCCAAGTACTGGGATTACAGATGTGTGCCATTACCATGACAGGTTTAGTCTGTGCTAGGGATGGAACCCAGGGCATCATGCATACTAGGCAAACACTCTACCAACTGAACCAGTCCCCCAGCCCCTCACTGGGAATTCCAGGCAGGTGCTCCACCACTGAGTCACACCAAAGCCCCCATTCTCATCTTACTATTTTTCTATAGCAAAATTACTCACCATAAAATCCAACTGATCAATTTTCTTTTCTTTTCTGAATCTTGTTTTTGGTTTCTTTGCTTAGTCCAAGGTCACAAAGATTTTCCTGTTTCCTCCCAGAAGTTTTATAGTTTTGACTCTTCTGCTTAGATTTATTGACCATCTTTAGTTAATGTCTGTTTATGATGTATAAGGACCAAAGTTCATTTTTCTGTGTACATTTTTTTAAAAAAAGATTATCTTTCTGCTTTAAATTTTCTTGGGGCCATAAATGTAAGGGTTTATTTCTAGATTCTCATTACTCTTCCATTGATGTCTATTTTTTTAATTTAAAATTTTATTGTGTATGTGAATGCAGGGCTGTATGCACCATGGTGTGCATGTGGAGGTTAGAGGACAACTTTGTAGAGTCAGTTCTCTCCTTCCACCATGGATTCTGGGGGTGAAACTCAGGTTGTCAGACTTAGCAGCAAGCTCCTTTACCCACTGAGCCATCTCGCTGACCCTGGTCCCATCTCATGCCTGTCCTTGTGGAGTCTTTAATGCTAGGCCTTTGCAATAAGGTTTGAAGTGAGGAATTATAAGGCCTCTCAAACCCTTTTTCTTTTCAAACTTGTTTTGGCTCTTTCAGTCCTTTGCGATCCCATATAAAATTTAGGACTGTGATGGCCAACCTTTGTTGTCAACTTGACACACCTGGGAAGAGGGACCTTTGGCTGAGTAATTTCCTCCATCAGATTGATCTGTGGACATATCTGAGGGTGTTTTCTTGATTGGCAATTGGTGTAGGATGGCCCAGTCCACTATGGGCAGGGCCATCCCTAGGCTGGTGGTCCTGGGGTGTATAGAAAGGGAACTGAGGGAGCTGGAGCGATGGCTCAGCAGTTAAGAGCACTGACTGTTCTTGCAGACCGGAGTTCAAATTCCATCACCCACATGGCAGCTAATAAGCATCTGTAACTCAGTTTCAAGGGCTCCCACGCCCTCTTCTGTCCTCTGTGGGCACTGCATGACATGGGTGTACTTACATACATGCAGGCAATACACTCATACATGTAAGATATAAATAAACAAACAGTGTTCTAGAAGGTAGCTGAGCAAGCCAGTGAGCAGCATTCCTCCATGGTCTCTGCTTCAGTTCCTCCTTCAGGTTCCTGCCCTGAGTTCCTAACTTGGCTTCCTCTAGTGAGGGGCTATGAACCAAAAGCCAAAGAAACCCTTCCTTCCCTAAGTTACTTTTGGTCAGTGTTTTGTTACAGCAACAGAAAAGCAAAGTAAGACAGGAAGGCTGGGGCTTGTGTTTAATTTATAGATCAGTTTAGGACTTTTCCACTTCTAATCCACAGCATGGAATGCCTTTTCTATTTCTTTAGGTCATCTTTAGTGTCACCTAGCAGTTTGCCATTTTCTGTCTGTAGGTATTGTGAACTGAAGGCCTTTCTGTTTTGTTTTCCAGACATTCTCACAATGTAGCCAAGACTGGCCTCAAACTCAGGATCCTTTGGCTTCCTCTTCCTGAGTGGCAAGATTACAGGCATGTACCCCCACACACAGCTTAATCTAATGTTTTTAGGAAAATTCACTCTAAATATTTTGTTTTCTATTTTTTTGGAGGGGTCTTTTTGAGACAGGGTCTCCCTGTAGCTGCAGCTGTCCTGGAACTTACTATGTAGACCAGGCTGGCCTTGAACTCACAGAGATCTGCCTGTTTCTACCTCCCAAGTGCTGGGATTAAAGGCGTGCGCCACCATGCCCGGCCTTATTTTCTATTTTAAAAAGACATTTTAATTTTAATTTTATGCATATGAATGTTTTCTCTGCATGTATGCCAAGTGTGCAGTGCGTGCAGGGGCCAGAAGAGGACATTGGATCCCCTGGAACTGGAGTTATAGATGATTGTGAGCCACTATATGGGTGCTGGAAACTGAACCCAGATCCTCTGCAAGAACAGTCAGTGCTCTTAACTGCTGAGCCATTTCAGCAGATAAATACTTTGTTTTCTGGAAAATGCTATTACAAATGGAATTATTTCTTAATTTCATGTAAATGTTATTTTTTGTTAGTTCACGAAAATAAGACTGAGCTTTACACATTGTATGTGCATGCTCATGTGTGTGCAGGCATGTGTGCACATGTGTATGGAGGCCAGAGGACAACCTTGAGTGTTGTTCCTCAAGAGCCATCTTCCTTATTTTGAGAGACAGGGTCCCTATCTTGTTGGCCTGGAGCTCATTGAGTAAGCAAGACTGGGTGGCCAGGGAGCCCCAGGGATCCACCTGACTCTGCTTCCTCAGCCCTAGTGTTACAAGCACATGCCAGTACCCTCAGATTTTTTTTCTTTTAATCTGGGTCCTGGGAGCTGGACTCGGCTCCTCATGTGGTGGGGTCATCTCCCCAGCCCACATTTGCATGACCTTGTTAATTGGATTGTGAATCATTTGGTTCTAGTCTTAGGGTTTTCTACAGATAGAATTTTGCCATGTGAAAACAAGGGATTTAAGAGCTCCTTTCCAAACTGTACCTGTTTTATTTCCTTTTCCTGCCTTATCACTTTGTACAGCATCTCTACAATAGTGTAGGGCAGTAGGAACACCTCATCTGTGACTTCAGAGGGAAGATGTTTGGTTTTTCTGTTCAGGATGATGTCAGCTATGGATTTGTCTATATATTTTTTTTAAAGACTTGCTTGTTTTATTGTTTCTCTCTTGAGACAAAGTCTCACTATGTAGCCCCAGGCTGGACTCAGACTCATATAGATCCACCTGTCTTTGCCTCTGGAATACTGGGATCAAAGGCATGCATACCCCCATGCCCAATGGATTTATTTTTACTTTGTGCATATGCATGTTCTGCCTGCATGTATGTACACATATCACTTGTATACAATGCCTATAGAGGCCAGAGGAGGGTGCTGGATCACCCCTGGAACTGTAGTTATGGATGGTTGTTATCTATTATGTGGGTGCTGAACCCACATAGGAACTGAACCTGGGTCCTCTGCAAGAACAGCCACTTCTCTTGACCACTGAGCTGTCCCTCCTGTCAGTGTGGGTTTTTCTTAATAGGGTTGAAGAATTTCCTTCTGTTGATACCTTGTTGTAAAATTTTCCACAACTGAGTACTGGATTTTCCAAATGCTTTTTACTGCATCCTCTAACCTGCTTCCATGGCTGATAATATGGTATGTTACAGGTGTTGATTCTCCCTAATCCTGGGAGAAATCCCACCTAGGCCATCATTGTGTGTCACTGGCTTGGTTTACTGATACTTTGTTAAAGATTTTTGCATCCATGTTCATGAGCTACTGTTCTACTGGGATGTCTTTGCTTTTGGTTCAGGGAAAATACTGGCCTCATAGAATCTCTCTCTCTCTCTCTCTCTCTCTCTCTCTCTCTCTCTCACTCTCTCTCTCTCTCGTCTTTCTCTCCCTCCCTCCCTCCCTCCCTCCTTTCTTCTCCCCCTCCCTCCTGCCCTTTCTCTCTTCAGTATCTCAGGCAAGGATTCTACCTACCTCAGGGCAGGAGGATCATGAGTTCAAGGTTAGTTTGGGATACATGGAGAGACCCTGCTCTGACTGCTGGTGGACAGGTGTGGGTTACCACACCCAGCTCTTCTTTTCCTTTTCTTTCCTCTCCTTGAAATTTCCTGAAGGTCTCATTTTCTCTCTTTAACTATTGGATAGAGCTTGCTGCTAAAGCCATCTGGGCCTGTGCTTCTTTTCATAATATTTTAAATTAGTTGTTCTCTTTGTTCTGATTCTAAGTGGCTTCAAATTTTCTATTTCTTGTCAAATTCATTTTTGTAATGTGTACCTTTCTAGGAATCTGCCTACTTCATTGAAATTGTCCAGTCTTTCATCATGAGATTGTAATATTTCTTCATGTGTCAATATGCCCTTGAAAAGAATGCACGACTCTTTGGGTAGATTGTTCTGGAAACATCAGTCAACCAGGTTGGTGATGGTGCTGTCCAGTCTTCTGTATCGTCTTCTTTTTTAATTGTTGTTGTTAGTTGTTTTGTTTTCTGTGGTGCTATGGATTGGAATCTAGTAAGTGCTGTTCCACTGAGCTACATCCTCAGCCCTGGTTATTTGCATATTAATCTTTTCCTAGCCTTTTAAGTTTCCACATATTTATAACTGTAAACTAAAATGTATTTCTTTTAGTCAGTATATATTTGGGTCTTGTTCTTTTAATTCACTCTGATAGTCTCTGCATTTTAATTGGGCTGTTTAGCCTGTTTATAGTTATTTACCACTATTTGCTTAGTTGTTTCTATGTTTCATGTCTTTATTTTCTCTTTTGCTGACTTGTTACAGAAATGTCTCTAGGTACCATTTGAATTCAATTGATCCTTGGCCAATAAAATTTCCATTTCATTTACTATATATTTCAAATCCATAATACCACTTTGAAAAGAATTTCTGTGGGGTTGGAGAGATGGCTCAGTGGTTAACAATGTGAACTGTTCTTGCAGAGGACCTAAGTTGGGTTCCCAGCACCCAGGTTGGTGACTCACAACCAAATCTAATTCTAGCTCCAGGAGATCCAATGCTGCTCTGGCCCCCTGAGTACTTCACCCATGTGCACACGCATGCAATTAAATATAAAATGAAATCTTAGAAAACTAAAATAATTTCTGTGTCTTTGTTGAGGTTGCACATTTTTCCCCCTCTGTCAAATACATTCTATTGTTTTAAGGGGAAAAAAGGACAATTTTAACTATTCACAGAAGTTGCAGGTCCTTTTTTGTCATTTAAATCATGTCCGTATAAGAGAAAAAATACTGGAGCTGTTATTTAACCCACTGTCAGATCTATGCAAGATGTTATGTACATTAGAAAACCTTAATTTTGGCTGGATTAGTCAAAATTATTGAACAGATGACAGAATTTAGTTGACTACATAGCAGTAAGTGAATGGGACTAAGTGTTGTCATGAAGAAAGTTAACATAGGAAGAAAAGGAGCATGCAAAGAGATGTTTTGAAGATACAGTAAAATACAGTTTTGAAGTCCATAGAGCTGCTGTTCACTAGTAGCCATACAAACCAGAAATGATGCTGAGTTATAAGAAACTGACATGGGTACCACATTGCCCTGTGTCTAGGGGACAGGGAGAAAAGGCTTTCTGATTAGGAGCAGTGCGCCAAATCAAAGGTACTATATGTCATCATTTTAAGTCTTACTGTTCAAAAGTAGAAATCTTCAATAATGTCATTTTGTACACTCATTAATTATACTATACTGGTTGTTAGGATGGCATATATACCTATGTGTACAAGTATATATGCATGGATGTATATAGACACACATATATATACATGTAATGCATACAGACATATTTCAGGGAGAACATCAATTAACAACTACATATTTCATGACTCAAGTAAAAATTCACAAGCAGTTGTTGGAGGTTGCACACTTTTAATTATTGTTATTATACTTTCCTTTAATTCTTTAAAGGAAAGTTTTCTTTATTAAAGATATTTATTGCTATATTAATTGTTTTAAAGTCTTTGCTGTATCTGACATCTGGGGACTTTCCTTGATGGTTGCTATTGACTGCTTATTTTCCCCCAGTCGGGGTCACTCTTTTTGGCTTCTTTGCCTATCATGTAATATTGTATTGAGAATGGACAATTCAGAAAGTACCTCGTGGTAGATCTAAATTCTGAGTTTTATCTTGGAGAGTTGTTAATATTTCCAGGATTTTATGATGTTGTTATTGTTTGTTTAGTAACTTAACTGAACCAAAGCTGTGAAATACACTTCCTCATGATATACGGCTACCCTTCAATTATCTCCCCTCCTCCTCCTCTTTGTCCTCCTCCTCTTCTTCCTCCTCTCTACCTCCTCGTCCTCCTTTCTTCCTCCTCCTCTCCTCTCCACTTCCCCCTCCTCTCCTCTTTTACCTTTTTCCTTCTCTCCTCCTCCACCTCCTCCTCCTCTACCATCTCTTCCTCTTCCTCCCACCTCCTTCTTCTCATCCTCATCCTCATCCTGCTGTTAACTCTTACTTAGTTTCCCAGGGGCTGCCCTGTGTCTGCCCAGCTTTGGGACCACTTGGATGCTGCACACCCAGCCTGAGGCTGGTCATTCGCCTCTGCCCTGTGGGTCAGGGGGCATATAGATCAGTCAGCTTTTGTGTCTCCCCTGGCCCTCACCTTCTGTCAGACCCTCTCACGGTGCCTGCATGCTCCTGTTGGGTCAAGAGCTTGAGCTGTCTGGGCTTCTGTTTCCCCACATGGGCATCCATCAGCTGGCTGTGTGGGCAGCAATCAGACCTTTCTGTGGCTGTCAGAGCTCATGCATCTTCTGTCACATTTCTCATTGATCTCCTGCTCTGTTGCTGCCCCTGCCCAGCTCTCAGTTCAGCTTAGCAGACTTGCCGGTTTTCCCTTCACTAGCCACCAAGATTGCTGTGCAGTCCTGATGGCACTGCTGCCCAGTGGAGTTTTGTGCCTTCTACTCTGAATCAAATCAGCCCCTGGCAAAGAAGCTTCTAGCCTTCATGCCTGCCTGGTGCAGCTCTGTTTAAATGCTGCGTCAAGCAAGCCAGGATGGGGAGACAGGAGCAGTTTCAGGAAAGAACAGCACAGACTCTTTGTGTCATCCAGAGCCAGTGTTTTTTCCTAAAGAGACACCTTTGGTTGGTCTCAGGATGCTGAAATGATTACTGTTGAGGGTTTTGACTAGTTTGATACCTGTGTGTGTGTGTGTGTGTGTGTGTGTGTGTACATGTGTGTGTGTGTGATGTGCTTGCCTGTGCACATGTGGAGAACAGAGGTCAGTGTTGGGTGTCTTCCTCAATCACGCTCCATCTTAGGAAACCTCTTAGGAAACCTGGAGTTCACTGATTTGCCTAGACTCGCTGGTCAGTAAGCCCTAGGGATCTTCCTGTCCTCAGCTCTTCAGTGTTGAGGTTAGGGATGTATGACCACCATGCCTGGCTTTTATGTGACTGCTGGGGATACAAACTCAGGTCCTTATGCTTGCAATGCTCACACAGAAGGACTTTACCCACTGAGTCATTGACTACCTCATGATCCTCCTGCTGTGGCCTCCTGAGTGCTGAGATTATAGGTATGTGCTGAAACTGGTTTTTGGAGGAAAGATTTTACAACCTGTACTACATTACACTGGTAGTCCCACCTCCCTGGTATGATTTTACAGAAACGAAGCCTTTTGGGTTGGCAAGATGAACCAGTGGGTAAAGGTGCTTGCTGCCAAGCCTGATGATCTGAGTTCAATCCTCAGGACTCACATGGTACAGAGAACCGATTCCTGAAAATTGTCCTCTGACCTCCACACATGTGCCGTGTATGAGTGTGCCTGCACACACACACACACACACACACACACACACAAATAAGTGTAAACATATTTTCAGACAAAACTTTTAAATAGCAGCACACACAGCTCCATGAAGTGTCAGAAAGTGAACTAACTCCTTAGAAGAAGATACTTGAAGTCAGAAGTGAAACACAAACTTCTTCTCCCAAGTCCCCCATCTTGTCTCCTCCTGCCCCACCCCTCTCCCCCGACTCAGGGACAAGCTCTCTGATTTGTGGCCCACACATCATTTAGCAGCTTTTATGCTTGACATGAGTCATGGAGAATGTTCTGAGGCTGCTTTTGTTTAGCACAGTATTTGAGATCCCTAAATGCTAGTGCTATAGATTGTGTTTGATTATGCTCAGTGCTGTGTAGTATTCCATTTTCCTATGGGTAGATGGATGGATAGATGGGTGGGTGGATGGATGGAAGGGTGAATTGAATGGGTACATGGATGGATGAGTGAATGGATGGATGGATGGGTAGGTGGATGAAAGGGTGAATAGATGGATGGGTGGAGGATAGCTGGATAGGTGGGTGAATGGTTGGATAGATGTATAGATAGGTGGGTAGGTGGGGGAATGGATGGTTGGATGGATGGATAGATGGGTAGATGGGTAGATGGTTGGATGGATGGATAGATGGGTGGATGGGTGAATGGATGGGTAGGTGGGTGTGTGGATAGATGGATAGATGGGTGGATGCATGGATGGATGGATAGATGGGTGGATGGGTGGATCGACAGGTGGATGGTTGGATGGGTGGGTGGGTGGATGGATGGTTGTATGTACATATGGATGGGTAGGTGGGTGGGTGGATAGATGGATAGATAGGTGGATGAGTGGATGGATGAATAAATGGGTGGATGGATGGATGGGTGGATGGATGGATGGATGGATGGGTGGATGGGTGGACAGTTGGATGGATGGATAAGTGGGTGGATGGGTGGATGGATGGATGGGTGAATGGATGGATGGATGGATGGGTGGGTGGATGGATGGATGGGTGGGTGGATGGATGGATGGATGGATGGATGGATGGATGGGTGGATGGATGGATGGGTGAATGGATGGATGGATGGATGGGTGGGTGGATGGATGGGTGAATGGATGGATGGATGGATGGGTGGATGGGTGGATAGTTGGATGGATGGATAAGTGGGTGGATGGGTGGATGGATGGATGGATGGATGGATGGATGGATGGATGGATGGATGGATGGATGGATGGATGGATGGATGGATGGATGGATGGATGGATGGATGGATGGATGGATGGATGGATGGATGGATGGGTGGGTGGATGGATGGATGGGTGAATGGATGGATGGATGGATGGATGGGTGGATGGGTGGATAGTTGGATGGATGGATAAGTGGGTGGATGGGTGGATGGATGGATGGATGGATGGACAGATGGGTAGGCAGGTGCATGGATGTATGGTTGTATGTACATATGAATGGGTAGGTGGGTGGGTGGGTGGATAGATGGATAAATGGGTGATTGGGTGAATGGATGGATAGGTAAATAGATTGGTGTATGCACAGATAAATGAATGCGTGAGCAGCTGACTGTGACAGAAGTGCACATGGCTCATTGGTGGACAGACAATGGATATGGGATGGGATAGAATGGGGAGGACTAGATGGGGACATCTATACCTCACAGTGCCACTTAGGATGGACGCTTGGAGGAAAGTGTAGAATCTCTTCAAATCAAGACACTAGTGTCACCCGGTGGTATATGGAGACCCCGAGACCCAGAGAACTGGCTTGACCAAGCTGCTGGGGTCAGGCAGTCACTGTGGTGGGGCTTGAACCCAGCCCTTCCTGAGAGCAGTCCCAGCCTCTTCCCCCCTGAAAGGGGGGACCTACCTGGGCCAGGACCCCCATGTACTGACCAATCCCTGCAGGCAGGAGGTCAGTTTGAGTGCTCCCAGGCCAGTTGGGAGGATCTGGGGTCTGCAGCTGCAGCTGCCTTACTCCTGGCCAGAGACACCTACTGAGTACCTGACTCAGGATAAATCATGAGAGAGCCAGAATCAGCCCTGTGGTCCCTCACTATAGGGGGTCCTGTTTATATGTGGAGTTAGAATTGATGCCCCTAAACACTGTTGGGCTAGGAGTCCCTGCTTCCTGGAGCCCGTTTCTTGTATCTCTGGCCTGGTCCATCCCCGGTTCTGTATCCCACAAGCCAACCACTTGGTTAATGCTTCCGGTGGCATCTGTGGGTGGTGACAGATGAGGGCACAGTGGGAATCTCGTACAGGGTGGCCTCCCGGAGAGCCTGCCTTGGCTCCGCACATGGGGTGTTGCTAGGCTGTGTCTAAAGGCTGGGCCAGGGAGCCTGGGAGATGTTTAACTTTGAAAAATAGACCTTCACAGCTCATTAAGTCCCAACCTCTCGGCCTGGTGCCTCAGGCGGCTCGAGGAAGAGGGAGACGGCAGGGCATGAAATCGCTGAAGTATTTAAAGGCTGATTCTCATTCTCCACCAGTGGTGTCTGCCGACCAGGCTCCAGGCTAGGTTGCAGGATGGGTGGGGTGGCTGATGGGTCTTGTGACCTGACTGACTCCAGGTTAGACCCTCCTGGATCTGTGACCTCTGACAAGTCAGTTCTCAACTCTGGGCCTCAGTTTCTCCTACTTTTACCCATGTCTTTGCGGCAAGCAGCACCTTTGTTCTTTTTAGTTGTTGTTGAAACAGGACCTCATGTAGCCCAGGCTAAGCCTTGAACTCACTGTGTAGCCAAGTATGACCTTAAACTCCTGATCCTCCTGCCTTCACCTGGGAGGTGCTGGGAACCCAGAGCTTTGTGCATGCTAGGCAGGTACTTTGCCAATTGAGGCACATCCCAGCCTTTTTCTTAGAAAGAAACTGGTTATAAGCTATCCCCAGGGGACCCTCCTGAGGGTACTGTGGCCCAGGCCCCTTCTATTCCTCCATGTAGGGGACATCAGCCCTGGCCTGAGGCTGGGTTTCCAGAACTCTCAGCACAAGGATAGCTATCTGGACAGGTTTAGGCTGAGACTTCAGTCTGGGATGTCCATTCAATGTCTGTCCAGGGTCGGGGAGGCAGGACTGGGGTGGGGAGGATGAGGCTCATTTGCATGGAGTGTCAAAGAGACAGCCAAGAGAAATCAGCACTAATCATTAGAGCGGCCGCTGCCACAGGGCTCTAAAATTGCATTATGGAAGTTTCTGGACTTCATTGAATGGATCAGATGCAGAGACTGGAGCAGGAAGCGCTGGGAGGGTGACCTGCCCACTGCCCCCTCAGCATCTGGCTAGAGGCTAGAGGGTCAGGAAGTTTCCTGAAGCTAGGGGCCTTCAGGACCCTCTTTCTACCCTCCTCTCTGCCTCCACCAGTTCTGGGGACACTTTCCCAGGGTTCTGTGACCTTGGACAAGTGGCAGTCCTTCTCTGAGCTCCCTTGCTTCACACACACCAACCTCACGGAGCTTCGGAGCTTCAGATGGAAGAAGCAGCCCAGGAGGGAGTCAGAGGCGCTTCTGGCTCCTTCCCCCTGCTCGGTGGGAAATGGTAGAGTTGCTCATGGGGGCCCTGTATGACCCCGCTCTGCCAGGGCTGGTACGCTCTGAACCACAGTCTTGTCTGCGCAATGGGCACAGCTCAGTGGGAGAAGTGCTTGCCCAGCACACATAGAGCCCTGGGTTCCATGTCCAGCTCTGCATAAACCAGGCATGGCTGTGCACACCTGTCATTCTAGCACTCAGGAGGTTGGAGACAGGAGGATCAGGAGTTCAAGGTCATCATGGGTCTTTCCTGGGGGCAGTGGATTGCTCAGGAAATGACCTGGAAGCAGACTCTCTCTGTGGGCAGATGCTGGCTTCCCCTTCCAATAAACCTCGTAGGGTTCCAGTAAGTTCTGGGAGGTGGGCATCCGGGTCTGGAGGTGGTTATAGCTGGAATTTCTTCAGAACCCAGGAGGCCTGGGGCTGGGGAGAAGCAATGTTTGGAGGGAAGCATCCCCACAGGGCTCCAGGGACACCTGCTTCTCCAAGCTCGTTGGGTGTGTTGGTGCTCCCAAGGCTTGGGACTGTTTTGATGGTATGTATTCCATGTACAGCTGCCTGTGGGTGCTGGGGGGAGCCATGTGTGTCCTGTACAGGGACATACAACTATGTGTGCTTGCAGACCCAGAAGGGTAAGCTGATGCCTACAGTTATGTGGTCACCCAGTGGGGCCACTGCCTTATGTGGACAGGCAGAGCCACAAGTCCACATGTGTGCACAGCCCCACTTCCCCCCTGCTCACGCAGCTGTGTGCACTCCCACTTGCCCCTCCTGCTTGTCCCCATGGCAACCCCAGCAGTGCGTCCAGGCGAGGCATAGAAGCTGTTAGGGAGACCTCTGTTGGTGTTGGGGGCGGTGTCACAGAGGATGGGCTCCTCAGGGTAGTCAGGGCCAGTTAAGGCCTTTGGGCAGAGACTTCAAGTTCAGGGGAACCTTTCATAAGCCCCCCCCCATCTGGCTTGGCTTCCTACAGGATGGGCTGCACTCCCATCTGGCCCGTATTTAGCACTGCACAGCCCCTTGGTGACAGATCAGTCGTGGGCCTCGGGGGGGAACTGAAGCCTGAAGCTGCTCCCACTGTGGACTCTCAGCCCCAGGTTAACATAGGCCTCTCAGTCCTCCTCTCTTACAGTCATGGAGAGAGAGGAAGGGACCCCACCTCCAGTTCCCAGGCCTGGGCGGGGTGGGTGGAGCCATCACCCTAAAATCTGCCACATTCCTGCCAGGTGGCCCTACTTCCTCTTGCCATTTGGCTAATTGTGGGGGATCTCTGCTGTGAGACCTGGGCCTCGGTCCTCCCCACCCGCTTGTGAAGTCATCCGGCTCTGGCTGGCAGGGTTCCCATGGCAACAGCAGTGACGTCAAGGAGTGGGGTGAGGCAAGGAGGGGATTCCTGGCTTCTTCTAGAAAGACAATGCTCTGGCCCCCTGTCACCCAGCAGATACAAGTCGGTGACACTAGGAACAAGTCCCAGGTGTTCCCTCCCATCCCTTAGAGATAGGAGCCCCCACCTTGAGGGAAGAAGAAACACTCTCTGTCAGGTTCTGAGTCCCTTCAGGAGTGAGGAGGTGGACGTGGACCTCAGAAATCATGTCACTGTCGCTGGGCCCCTGTACAGCTGCTCCTGCCAAACCTGGAGCATTGGCCTTCCAGGGCCTGTGATTGCACAGGTCACCTGACAGCTGACCCTATGTGGGGTGGGGGGAGGCAGGGCATGGGACTTGCATGGAGTTTCTTTTTCCCTTTTTATTATATTTATTTATTATTTATTCTTGTGTGTACGTTTGTGTGTGTGTGTGTGTGTGTGTGTGTGTGTATGTGTGTGTGTGTACACATGCAGCGATGATGTGCAGGTCACAGGACAACTTTTGGGAGTCACTACTTTCCTTCCACCATGTGGGTTCCAGGGCCTGAACTCAGGTCATCAGGCTTGACAGCAAGTGCCTTTACCTGCTGAGCCATCTCACTAGTGCACCCTCCCTCCCTGTTTTTCTGAGACAGTTTCACGTAACCCAGGCTGGCCTCAAACTCCCTATGTAGCTAAAGATGACCTTGAACTTGTGATCTTCCACCTCTACTTGCTAAGTGCTGAGATCAAAGACATGCACCACCAAGCTCAGTTTCCAAGGTGCTGGGGATGGAACCCAGGACTTAGTGCATGCTAGGCAGGCCCTCTACAGAGTGGGTCTTATCCCCACCCAGCCTGTACTGGAGTTTCTTGGTTTGTACTTGACAAGACTCAAGACTGATGCCAAAGGGCTCTCTGACTCTAGTCTCACCACCCGGACATCCACAGCAGCAGCATTGGAGACTGCCAGGTGCCCCCTGCTGGCGGGTACAAACCCTCTTTCTGCTCCCCTCCCTGAGGAGCTGCATGCAGGCCAGTGCTGTGGAATGGAACTTGCCTGCAGCCCTCTCTTCTTCCGTAGCCCTCACTGCCCAATAGCTCCAGCCATGGCACTGGGCAAGGCCGTGGATGCAGTGGGCGTCATGAGAGATCCCAGGCTCGGCTTTAGAGCTGGTGCCAGCCAGCCCAGGGCTGCCAGCATCCCTCCCAGCTCGTGAAGCTTCTGGAACCCCATCTGTCCGAGCCTGCATTCTCCTTCTGCTCCCTCCAGCCACCTTCTCTCCCTGGGCTGCGCCCTCCATGTCCAGATGCCCACAAGGGTGGATGTGCTCTGAAGCACCAGGCAAAACTTGGGCACAAGCCTGGCCAAACGAGGCAGGAGGCACAGTGGACTCTGCCTTCCCTTACTGTGACCCTTACTTTTAAAACCTAGCTGGTTCTGGCTGGACTGACTCACACTTATTCATTCACAAATATTCACTCTCAGTTATTACTCTCGGTTTTGTTTTTTTGAGACAAAGTCTCACTCTGTAGCCCAGGCTGCCCCCAAACTCATGCTCTCCCTGCCTGAGCCTCCCTAGTGCTGGGATTATAGACGTGAGCCTCATGCTTAGCTCTCATTCAGCTAATCTCTCTCCTCTCCTCCTCTCTCTCTCTCTCTCATATTTGTGGGTGTAAGTTCATGTATGTGTGTGTGTGTGTGTGTGTGTGTGCACATCATGTGTATATGTGCACATGGAGGTGGGATGTCAACCTTGGGTGTTTTTCCTTGGGACCCATCTACCTCATTTAAAAAATATTTTATTATTTTTATCTTATGTTCTGTATAAGTGTTTTGCCTGCAAGCATGTAAGTGCACCCGTATCATGCATGGAAGCCAGAAGAGGCCATCGGACCCCCTGAAATTGGAGTTACAGACAGTTGTTAACTGCTGTGTGGGTGCTGGGAACTGAACCCAGGTCCTTTGCAAGAGTAGCCAGTGTTCTTAACCACTGAGCCATCTCTCCAGCCCTTTGATGTTGTTGTGAGACTGCCTCACTGGGACCTGGGGTTCACAGATTGGTCTAAGCTGACTGACCAGCAGCCCCAGGGATCTGCCAGCTTCCTCCTCCCCAGTGCTGGGTTACAAACATGAGCCACCAAGCCTGGCTTTTGTGTGAGTTCTGTGAATCAAACTCATCCTCAGGCTGGCACACTCCCCAGTCCTGCAAATCTTGTTGGTTCACCCCTGAACCCTACCCTAGAGTTACAAAACAAAGCCTGCAACCTCCTGGTGTGCACTGATTAAAAGCCTACTGTGTGCTGTGTCTGCCCACATGTTGGTTTAGGTACTAATGTGACCCCCTCTCTGCCCAGCCCCCAGGAGTCTGCCTTTTCATCTTCATCTATATCTACTGATGGACACTTGTGGGCATCTCTTAACATCCTGCAGTCACTTGAAAAGATGTCCGTTGGGCTGGGAACAGGGTCACAGAATGGAACACAAGATTCCTCTCCCTCGATGCCACTATCCCTCAGGGAGGCAGCCTGGTGCATGGGGCTGCAGGCAGGTGACGGGCACCATCTCAGACAAGCGACTCTTCATGCTATCCCTCATCTGTCGCATGGTCTAGAGACAAGCTCTGTAGCCATGTGAGGTGGTGCATGCCTACCATCCAGGCACTCAGGAGATAGAGGCAGGAGGATCTTAAGGTCCAGGCTAGCCTGAGCTATATAGCAGGCTCCTGTCACAAGAATCAAACAAAAGATGGACCCTGCAGACTCAAAGTAAGAGAGATGATAAATGAGAAACATCTAGTATTTTAGGGGGGAATCAAGGGCTCTGGGGTTCTGGGAAGAAACAAGAGGCAGGTACCTGGCAACCAGCTGGATGAGGGCTGATGCTACACATTCCTGTGAGAGCTTTGTGGAAAGAGAAGCTGGAGTCAGCTGGACACATAGCAGGAGGGGACAGAACGTGAGACTGTCTAAGTACCTATGAGCATGTTTACACGGGGTCTATACAAGTGGATCTCTCTGGATAATGCCCACGTCTACATGTCTTATTTTACACCTACGTTTGAGCATCTCTGCTAAATTTTTTAGTCCAGTGGGAACCAGAGAAAGCTCAGCTTCATTTCAGACAAACAAGCAAACTCCCAGCCTCATTTTCACAACTCTAATAAGCATGTCTCAAATTTACAGCTCACACATACAATTCATCAGGTTAATGTCTTCCGAATCCTCCCTCCTCCCTCTCCTGCCCTGGTGCCCTGGGAGGGAAACTCTGCCTCCAGCTTCGCTGAGCAAATTAGCACCCTTAGCTTCCTGGCAGGCGAAGAGTCATTGTTTAGACTGCGAGAGTGAAGGCGTGGGGTGAGGGGTCCCCGGCATCACTGCCACCAGCATGAGCTTCCAAAAACACAGCACTGTGTCATCCAGGGTCACAAAACACCAAAGAGCAAAAGCCAGGTACGGTGGTGCATGTTTGTCATCCCAGCACTGGGGAGGCCAAGGCAGGGGAATCAGGGGTTCAAGGGCAGCCTGGGCTATAGAATGAGACCCTGTCTCCAAAGGATAAAAAATAGTTAGCAAGAATGCTTTTGCCTAGCACTTAAATTTATATTTTGCATTTGTTTGGGGGGGTGTTCATGTGTGTGGATGCCATGTGTGTGTGCATGCGTGTGGAAGCCAGAAGTCAACTTCAGATGCATCTTTCAGACTCTTTCCATCTTGTTCTTTGAAAGAGGGTCTCTCACTGGCTTGGAGCTCATCAAGTAGGCAAGGCTGGCTGGTCGGCAAGCCCCAGGGAACCGCCTTTCTCCACCTCACCAGTGCTGGGATTGTAAGCACACGTCACTGTGCCTGGCTTTTCATTTGAGTTTTGGGAGACTGAACTCAGATCCTCATGATTACATGACAAACACTTCACTGATTGAGCCATCTCCCTAGTCTGTTTGTTGTTTTGAGACAAGGTCTGTAGCTTGGGCTGGCCTGGAACTCGCTATGTAGACCAGGCTGGTCTTGATCTCACAGAGATCTGCCTGACTCTGCCTCTGGAGTGCTGGGATTAAAGGTGTGTGCCACCATACTTGTCATAAGGTTTATTTATTCATTTATTTATGGCTCTGGTGGTTGAACCTAGGACCTTGAAAATGCTAGGCATGTGCTCTACCACGGAACCATACCCCAGCCCCTCACTGGGGGATTCTAGGCAGGTGCTCTACCACAGAACCACACCCCAGCCCCTCACTGGGGGATTCTAGGCAGGTGCTCTACTGTTGAACTACATGTTTTCACTTTTTTGTTTTGAGACAGGGTATCACTAAGTTGCCCAGGTTACCCCTGAACTCACTCTGCAGCCCAGGCAGGTCTTGAAGGTGTGATTCTCCTATATCAGCCTCCCAAATCTGGGATCACAAGCTTGTGCCAGAACATTTGACATGGTATATTTTTTTTCTTTTAAAAATTATTTTATAGCAGTTTTAGATTTACAGAACTGAGCAGAGTTCAGAGTTTCCAACATGGTGTATTTTTAAGAGCATATATTCCTCATTTTTGAGTAATGATATTTATTAGTATATGATTGTAGGGGTGGAAAGAAATTCTTCCCTGCCACTATTTTATTAATATATTTTGACAATATGATATATAAAGTATATTCCCATATTATAAAACAGAGTTCTTTTTTCTGTGTGAGTCTGTGCTCAGCCTGAATCGGTTTGAAGTATGACGGGAAGAGGAACTCAAGTTCACGTTTCTTGCATTTAGATATCTAATTTATTGAGAAGCACTTCCTTCCCTGGTGGCTTTCCAGACCTCAGACCGAGGGCAGATCATAGACACGTTTTCTGGGGTTCCATCTGCTCTGTGGCTTGTCTAACCTTATGCTTGCTCCATGTGCTCTCACTTGACATCCAGTGGAAACCCAACCTTGTTCCCCTATTTGGGGCCATTCTTTTTTTTTTTTTTTTAAGATTTCATTATTATTATTTTGTTATTGTTGCTGAGACCGGGTCTTCCTGGAGCCCCAGCTGGTCTGGAACTCACTATGTAGACCAGGCTGGCCTCAATCTCACAGAAATCCTCCTGCCTCTGGGACTAAAGGGATGCGCCAACATGCCCAGCCTTATTTTTCTTATTTTTAATTATGTGCATGTGTGCATGCGTGCATGCATGTGTGTGTGTGCATGTGAGTGCAGTGCCTGTGAAGGCCAGAAAAGGATGTTGGAGCCCCTGGAGCTGAAGTTACAGGAGGTTGTGAGCCATCCAACATGGGTTCTGGAAACTGAACTCAGGTCCTCTGCAAGCAAGAGCTCTTAACCTCTGAGGCATTTCCTCAGCCCCAGGCTGCTTTTTAAAAGCCATGTTTATCTGCTAGTAACTGTAAATGGATGGTATACAGTTTTATGTGGGTTTTATATCTACTGCCTTGACAAAATATTTAAAAAATTTTTTTATTTATTATTTTTATGTGTATTCATGTATTGCCTGCATGTATAGAAGTGCACCCATGTTATGCAATGCCCTCAGAGGTCAGATCTCCTGGAACTGGAGTTGTTAGCTGCCATGTGGGTGCTGGAATTTGAACCTGGGTCTTCTGCAAGAGCAAGCAGTGTCCTTAACTGCTGAGCCATCTCTCCAGCCCTAAATCCTTCTTATTAATATTGTAATGCAAGCACTCTTTGAGCTTTTATGTACATAATTATACCCTCAGCAAATGCCTTTTATCTTTTCCTTTTGAGGCTTAATGACTTCTGTTTCTTTTTCTTGCCTTATTGCAATAGCTGAGGTCACTAGTGTAAGGTCAGAAGTATCGATAGTAAGTTCCTTGCTTTGTTCTTGAGCTCAGAGGAATATCTCTTGCTTCACCAAGAAGTGTTCTTTCTGCTGTAAACAAGGCATGTTTTTGTATGCTCTTTCAAAACAGCATCTCAGCATGTAGCCATAGCTGGTCTGGAACTAGATTCTCCTACCAAAGCCTCCCAACTGAAGTGAAGTACAGTTTGAGGACTTTCAGTTTGAACTCAGAAATGACTGCAAAAGAAGTTGACCACTTCCACCACAGTCTTGCTAGCTTTGTGCTACACTGGGTGTTAGCTTTAGCTTAGGGCTTTTGGGGTATTTTTGTTTAGATTGATGTTTATTTGATGAGCACAAGTGGAATTTCATTGTATTTTATTAAAAAAAAAAACAACCCTACACTTAAAACCAGGCATGGTGGAACATGCCTTTAATCCCAGCACTCAGGAGGTAGAGGCAGGTGAATCCCCGTGAGATTCAGGCTAGTCTGGTCTACATAACAAGCTCCAGGTCAGCTGGGGCTGCAGAGAGACCCTGTCTCAAAAAAAATGCATTTACAGCTGCAGAGATGACTTAGCAGTGAGGAGTACTTCCTGCTCTTACAGACGACCAGAGCTCAGTTCTCAGCACCCATGTTGGGTGGCCTGTAACTGCAGTTTCAGGGGATGCAACACCCTTGTCTGGTCTCCACAGGTACTGTACCCCCATACGCACACCCCACCACACATACACATAATTAAAAAATAAAAATTTGGCCTTTTATAAATGCGTGTCTGGGGCTGAAGAGATGGCTCAGTAGTTAAGAGCACTGGCTGCTCTTACAGAGAACCTGAGTTCAGCTCCCAGCACCCATGTGGGGAGCTCCTAACCATCTGTAACCCCAGTTCTAGCAGATCAGATGCCTTCATCTGTTCTCTGTGGGCATTACATGTGTATGGTACATTTACATACATGCAGGCAAACACTCATACAAACATACAAAATAAACTTTAAAGCATGCATTTCCCTGATGAGGCACGAGGTTGAACATGCCCTGGACACTCATTAACCACCTCCAATTTCTCTTCCTGTCTGACTCTCTGCTCACGTGTCTGGGCATTGTTGGGACATCGACGTTGCTGTGAATGAGTTCTTTACATCCCCCTCTGTACCACAGAGCTTCTTCATTTTTGTTATTTTTTATGCTCCTTTTTCTTATTTTTTATTTGGCCAAATTTGCTTCTCTTTTCTTTTACAATTTATTCCATTCCTTCTTAGCTTGGAAAGCCGGTTCTCTCTGGAGACCTCATAAGGATTGGATTCTGTTTCCATCCAGCCTCCTTTTTTATGGCTTAATATTTCACATTTAACTGTTTGCTCCATCTGGAATTTGTGGGGCTGTGGGTGTGGAGTGAGGAGTTAATTGCTGCTCACAGTTACCAGGGGAAGGGGCCTCGTTTGCACCCACAAATCTCTGGGGTCTGGCTTTCTGAGTCTGTGCAGAGTGTTGAGAGATTAAAAGAGGTGGGGGTGGTGGTGTGCTGTGCAGCCAGTGCCAGGACTGTGCAACCCTAATTACCACTGGGACAGTGGCTGCTGCCTCTGCCTGGGTTTAAGTTGGAAGCAAAGGGCTCTTAGCCAAGGTCAGCCTTAGGCTGTGTCATCTTGGATGTGACTCAGTTTCTCCTCTGCAAAATGGGGACCTAAGCTGAGTGTGATGGTATATACCTGTCATCCTAGCTCCTGGTGGAAAAAACAGGGTCTTGAGAGATAGCTCAGCTGATAAAGGTCCTGGAGAACCGGAGTTCAACCCTCAAAACCCACATAAAAAGCTGGTCACAGTGGCATGCACCTGTAACCCCAGAGCTCAGTTCTCAGCACCCATGTTGGGTGGCCTGTAACTGCAGCTTCAGGGGATGCAACACCCTTGTCTGGTCTCCACAGGTACTGTACCCCCATACACACACCCCACCACACATACACATAATTAAAAAATAAAAATTTGGCCTTTTATAAATGCATGTCTGGGGCTGAAGAGATGGCTCAGTAGTTAAGAGCACTGGCTGCTCTTACAGAGAACCTGAGTTTGAATCCCAACACCCACATGGCAGCTAACAACCATCCATAACTCCAGTTCCAGGGGATCCGACAGCCTCTTCTGTCCTCCATGGGCATTG
>NW_008354274.1:4047943-4063692 GCF_000622305.1 Nannospalax galili | reverse complement strand
ACACACACACACACACACACACACACACACACGAGCCTAATGACACTGTGTTGGCAAGATATGTCCCCTGAGTTGGTGACACATGCTGCATGAATACAGGGACCAGGCAGACTCAGTGCAAATTCTAGCTCTTCTGTGTGACCTTGGGCTAGTGCCCTGACTACTCTGAGCCTGTTTCTGCACCTGGAAGCAGAGATCATAGCAGGCATGGGGGACGATTCCACAGGACACCCCATGAAGTGAGTGGTCTCTGGGGTTCCCTCTAACAGCACAGTACTTCACAGTTGTTATCACTGCAATGACCTTTGCCTCTGCAGGGCTGGCCAGGTCCTGTTGTGGTGGGGACAGAGCATGTATGCCCACAAGTCAGCTCCCTGCCTCCCTCTGATGGAGCTGCATTTTATCCTCTTCCTCAGAGACCAGGTAGTAGAAAAGGGGTTGCAAGCAACTCCCAGTCCCTTGACCTACCTCAGACCTGACTCAGACAAAAGGACCACACCCCCTGAGGAAACCTACAGTCTACATGCATGTGCACGCATGTACATATACACATGCATGCAAGCACACACAAACATGCATACATAGACACATGCCTATGCACATGAACACACACATGCTTACATACATGCACATAAGCACACATACATATGTACACACACATGCATACACACATGCACATAGGCACCACACACACAGGCACACATGTACCCCCACACATGTGCACTCCCATGCCTGCATACACATGTACACACATGCATGGTGCACATGTGCATCCTGCACATATGTACTCCCACACAGCACACACAATGCATGTATACACATGCATGCATTAGACATCTGTGCACATGCATTCCTACATAGATACATAGACTGGGGCATGAACATGTTTGCATATACATGCACACCTATACATCACATACACACCTATACATCACATACATACACACAGTTGGAACCTCAGCACACATGATCATACAGCAGACATGGACACAGCACTGTACACACACCACACTCACACTTAGTAGCTGAGCTGGGCTCGGGGGCGGGCCTACCAGGTTCTGAAGTCTCATCCCCACCATGCCTGGCCTCCCCCTGGCTGGCTCATGATCTCTGCTCAGCCCCTCCCAGCCCCCTCTGTTCACTTTCCTGCCCTGTCCAACCCTAGGTGGCTCCTTAGCTCAGATAATGCCTGTGTACCACCTGCAGTCTCTCCCTCTTTGTAGCCCTAGGATGTTTGTGCTGTATTGAGGTCCAGTTCACCACGTGGAGGCCCCATGGCCTGAGGCCTCCTGTGGGCCTCTTTGCTCTCGGGTGTGTGTGGCTCCATTGGGGCCTGGGGACAGGAATCTCTATCATCTACTGGTCTTGGGACTCGAGTCATCACAGCTTGACCCTGGTAGGGACAGGGATGCTCAACAGGCTCCAACATGTCCCCAGGGCAGAAGCAGTCACAGAGATGGACCACTGAAGCTGGGCTCCTACTGCCCCGGGTGGCCAGTAAGACCCTCCTGTCACAGCCCTAGGCTTGGGGTCCTGAGTGTGACTCGGGGTTGGAGTGGAGGTAGATAAGTTCCTCTCCTTTCCCTTACCAGCTGGAGGCCCCCCCCATCATTGGGTCACCCCTTCAGAGCTCCATGCAAGACCTGGCAGTTATATCCATGTGTCTAGAGTTCAGCTAAAGGCAGGGTCTTGGGTGCAACACAGGAAAGCTGGCTGTCCTACTCAGGAAAGGCCTAAGGTCATTGGTTGGAGCTTTGGAACTCAGGGACCCAGCTTGTTTCCCTCATGGTGGTGGGAAACCACCCCTAGCTGGGCTGTGATGGGGAGGAGCCAGCTGGAAAGACCCAGGTTGGTGGATCCCAGGCAGTTAGACACAGACATGGAGCACCCTGGGTGAGGTAAGGGGCCCAACGGGGTGGGGAGGAGAAGGTGTCTGGTGTTAGAGGTAGGAGCACAGAGGGTGGAGCCAGTGCCCAGTCTTGGGTTGGTGGGTCAGGTATTGGCAGGTCACGCCCCTGCCCTGGGTGGAACCTGAGGTGTGGTCTTTGGAGCCAGGATGGCAGGCAGGCAGTGACGGACTGCACAGCTGTGCAGGAGGCTGACTGCTGGCATCAGCAAGCACCCCTCCTCCCCCCTCACTAAACAATCATTGCACAAATATGCAAATGGTATAATTACTGTTATTTGTTTTGCCTGTATAAGCGTTTGAAATGCAAATGTCAACTTTGGGCGCTGTGGGTTTTTCCCACCTCTCTCATCTGGACATTAGCAAGTCCATCCCTCATCCTGAGAACACTGGGGGCACCCCCATCCTGGGACAGCAGAAACACAGGGTAGCTGACCTGTCTACCCACAAACCCAGAAGCCACAGCCCTCTGAAAATGGGCCTTACACCTTCCCTCTCACCACCCAGCTGGGTGATCTGGCCTCTGAGCCTTCATTTATCCTTCTGTTTAATGGGTCCAGGCACTAAATGGCCCATCACAATTCAATAGATGAATCTCGCCCTCAGTTTCCCACCTATGAAATTGGAGCTTAGAGTCCTTGGTTTATTGGCCTGATGCTCTCTCCAACAAGAATCACAGACAACACGTGTTTCCAGGGTGGGTCTTGTGTTCAAATCCTGAAGTTCAGATGATTGGGACTCCCAGGCAGGCCTAAGAGGGAGAAACTGAGACATGGCATGTCAGGGGCTTGTTAAGGGACACACTAGTGAGGTGGTGTCACTCAGATGTCATGGCACACTTGTGAGCCTGCAGGATGCTTCCTGTAGTCAGGACCCATGAGCTTCGTATGCACACCCCACTTGAAGCAGCTCTTGCCAAGACCATCCAGATCTGGGCCATACAAAAAGGCGGTGTGCCTCCTACTTCATGCTTCCCTCACATGCAGCTTAATGGGGCCCAAATCCTCCATCCTCAGCAGAGTCACCAATTCCTCATCCTGGCTGTTGCTCACAGACAGAGTGAGGGCCGACCCAAGGCCCAGAGAGACCTGCCACCATGGGGCCAGCTCCTGGGCCTGAGGGTCACACTGATTTCTTCTTGTTTGTGTGTGTGTGCAGGTGTGTGCACTCTCGTGTGCATGCC
Source organism: Nannospalax galili (assembly GCF_000622305.1). NCBI lineage: Eukaryota > Metazoa > Chordata > Mammalia > Rodentia > Spalacidae > Nannospalax > Nannospalax galili. Next base: position 4,060,603 of record NW_008354274.1, on the reverse strand, counting down.
TGTGTTCACACTGTGTTGGGCTCCGTGCTAAGCTGCCCTAACTTGGTCATGGTGCCCAACGCTGAGGAGAACAGAGATCTGACTCACAGCCCATGCAGGACTACAAAACCCCAGTCCCCAAACCCTGACCCATGCTGGCCTCGGCTCCCACCAACTGGTGGTTCTGGTATCAGAGTTCGGTCTTAGTTTTTCTGGGAGGCCTGGAACTGTGTCCTGGCCCTGCCCTTGAGGTCAGAGGTGGGCCAGACATAGGCTGACTTTCTCAGAACTCAATCTCCTCCCCTGACACAGGCTTGCTATGTCACTGAGGTGGGTATACAGCAGGTGCTCACCAGTGTGTACTCTTGCTTCTCCCCTGGGCTCCCCTGCATTCGGGCTTCTGTCCCCTAGTACCCAAAGCTAGGCCCGACAGGTTGACAGGTGGACCAGAGAGGGGACCTTGACCAGCCCCTGGCTCTGGAAAGGTGTGGCCAGGGTGGTGGGGGTGAGGAGGCAGGGGGAGGACATCTGTCTTGGTTCCTAGTTTCCTCTCAGCCCAAAGCCTCTTGCTATTTTTGTTTCAATTACCTTTTCCAAGGCAGGTTTGGCCTCATTAGCATATTCAAATACAGTCCATTATTATTTGAATTAGCTGTTAAGTAATTAGCTCTAATTGATGAACATCCCCCACTTCCCCACATATCTTTTAGTTATGTACATCCGCTCCTAACCCACAATTTTAGGCAATTAACGCCACTCACTGGCTATTTGCACACACGTCCTCCGCGACAGGTTCCTTGTGGCCTTCGACACTCCCAGCCAATGCTGGAGCTGCTGGTGGGGAGGTGGGAATGCAGGGGCAGACTCTGCTGGCCTCCCGCTCTGTTTTCCAGGACTCAGGTACCCCAGATCCTCCTCCTGTGAACTCCTTTGCTCCCAGTCACCCACCCCAGGATGTCACCTCTGACTGCATCCCCCACCCCCATCCAGTGGCACCCTACCTGGTTCCAAACAGCAGGTTCCCTGGGGCGGGGTGGGGGCTGGGAATGGCTGGTCTGGGGCAGAGTAGCTCTGGCAATCTCACAGCCTGGGGTTGTGGTTTGGTCAGCCTCTCAGGGAGATGGAGGCAGAGCTAGGCACTGATAGACAGGAGCCATAGTCAGGGAACACAGGGAGGAGCAGCCTGACCCCAGGACAGAGGCCACAGGGGCTGCCCCAGTACTGAAGGAGGCAGCTGGGGGTGTCAGGAGCTCAAGAACAGAGCTGACCCCTGGAGGAAAGGGGGCAGGGTCTCCTGCCACCCTCCAGGAGCTTCCAGGACCACCCAGATGCTGTTCTCAGCCTGCTCTTTTCAGAAGGTGGAGGTGTACCCTCTTTGGGCAACTGCACTTAGAATCCTCCAGGCCAACATTACTCAGTTCTAGGGCGCAAACTGTGCTCTATTTAGCTCTGTTGTCTTGTCTAGTGGAGCTGGGGTGTGATACCACAGGCGGCCAGTAGGAGGTGCTGTTGGAATCCAACAGGGGTTTTTGTAAAATCTGAATTTTGAGCTTGAGTTCCCTTCACAGGTTGCTGGTCTGTCTGTCATATGTGAGCCTTGAAGAATTCTTCATTTCGAGTCTGTTTGAAGTGCATGTGGCTTTTATACTCTGCCAATTCTAACAGACTGCAGCAGGGTGGCACTTGGAAATTGTGGGGTGCTGTGCTGTGTCTTGTGGGGGATGGGATAGCCTGAGGGGTACCTTTCTCTGATGGAGGTCAGACGGCTGCCAGGCCTCTCAGGAAGATGCTCCTTGGAGCAGGTGGCCTGGGAGGCCTCTTGGAGGAGGCATCCATAGAGGGCAACCATGCAGGGTGATGATGCGGACATGCACTAGACAGGGGGCTGGTGGGGGTGGGGGAAAAGGGGCTAAGAAGAGACCAAGTGCACCAGAGGAGCACCTGCTATTTTCTAGACCCTTTGCAGTGGTGTGAGGGCTCCAGCCTCAGTCCTGACAGGATGGAGACAGAGACTGTCCCACAGTGCCTGGCACTAAAAGACAGACAGTGGATACTGGGTCTCAACTGCATCGCACAGAGAGAGGGTGTCAACTGCTCTGACAACCCAGCCCCTAAGATCCTGTGACATTCAGACTGAGACTCATGATGTTCGGGAACGTGACTGCAGAGACAGGACAGAGGCCCAGGGCTATAGGGAGACAGACTGTCAGCAGGAAGCTGGGCACACTTGGCCATGCTGCCCTCAGGCCATTGGCATGGCCGTTGGTGTGGGCACCAAGAGGCTGTAGCACTAACCCTGCACTCAGGTCACTCTGATACATCGTGGTCCCCTCCCTCCCACTCCCTCCCGAGTCCATCTTCCCTTGCAGCGTCTCTGCTGGGCTTCAAGGAAGTCGTTTTCCACCCCAGCCTCCTGTTTCTATCTGGGAAGGGCTTCATAGGCCCGAATAGTACAGTGAGCGTCCGTGGGGTGTATGGGTCCTCTAGGGAAGTAGCTACTCAGGAAACTGGGAGGAAGGGTGCCGTCTGCTGAAGCATGCAGCCCCGACACTCAAAGATGTTCTTCCCCCCAGTATTTCCTGTAGGCCATGTCTCTCCCCCCCCCCCACTTTCTCTCATTCTTTTTCTGCCCCTGGCTTGACAGTCCACACACTGAGCTGCCGCCGTCTCCTTGCCTGGCAGGCGGTGGGCCCTGAAGGAGTGTTTGCTGAATGAATGGAGGATGAACTAATTCCCAGCCAGCTACCTAGAAAGGCAGGTGGCAGAGCAGATGGCCTTGTGACTCCTGCAGTCCGTCTGAAAGAGGCGCATGTGTGCTCCACTAGGTCCTCCTCAGGAACCCAGGGGTGGGCCATGCTGCTTCAGGTCCTGCAGTGAGTTATTTTGGCAGTTCTGGACACAGAATCTAGGGCTTTGTGAATGATAGACGAGAGCTCTGAGCCATGCCCCAGCCCCTCACTGGGGGAGTCCAGGCAGGTGCTCTACTGCCCAGTCACATCTCTAGTCCCCAGGATCCTCTTACACGCATTATCTAGTCATCCTGGGTGCTGCCACATCCCAGTGTCTCCGTTCCTGTCTCCCTCTTGTTCCTCGTCCAGAGGCCTGGTTCCAGGAATCTGCTTTCACGGACACTGAGAGTCTGGAAAAGGCCTCTGTGCATTTTGGAATCCTTTGCTGGACACTGTCCTCCAGCAGGGACAGAGCCTGGCCTGGTGGCTGTGGTGGTGGTCTTAGAACATTCTGGAACTGGCAAAGCGGAGTGCAGGCCCTCAAGCCCTTCTTCTCCTCCTCGGTTTTCTTGTCTGAGAAAGGGACACAATGTCATGTCCAGCAGGGGTGCTGTGACCCAGGACATCCACTGACACGTCCCAGGCCACCACCAGTCCTGTGTGCCTGTCCTCCTCCATGCACATAAGAGCCCAGACCCTCGCTCACCAACCCACAGCACAGAACTGTTCATCTGCCCCGGGGTGACAGGGGGTGACAGCAGCTGTGTTGGCCTGTTGAGCTGCTGTTTAAGGATCAGTTGGCTACAGCCAAACAAACAGCTCCAGCTAATTAGCAAAAGGTCACACTGGCCTGAGCCCCTGCTTCGGAAGTCTTGCCACACATGGGCAGTGCGACCCCAAGGAGTCTGGGGTGACCAGGCTCTTGCCTGCAACTGGCCCCAGATTGTCCATCCCCCAACTTTAAGACTGCCTTTCTAGAAAATCCTCAGCCCCAGGGGAATCGGAGCTGGACGGCCCTTGGAGCAGCGCTGTTACCAGCAGTTAGAAGGCTGTTGCGACCTTCACAGTCCTGTCCTAGCTCATCTCTGGGGGTGGGGGGTGACTCGACTATCCGAGGGCTGAGCAGTAGCCCAGACTTCCTCGTGGGAGCATCCCTCGTGGACCCCACCACCCGTGCCGTAATAGTCTTACAGCTCCTCCCTAAATCAACCCATTTTTTAAAAACTTAAATACATTTATATAAAATGGAAGTTTTATGACATTACACAAATGGAAAACAGGTCTCCCTGGCCATAAATAGAATTCGTAATCATAAAAATAAATTCAGTGGAAAGGAAACAATGTTATTAAATTCTCGTTGGACGCTGTAGCCCCAGGGAGGCTTGGAGCCCAAGGCCTGCTATTGCTTTATTAGAGAGAGAGAGAGAGAGAGAGAGAGAGAGAAATGAATTCAGGGTTGTTCACAACCCACCAACCCTGATCTGAGACTTTCCATCCGATGAAGTTAGAAGCACTGAAGAGAATTGGATTGAGAGTCACTTCGTATTAAACGGCTCAGTATTTTTTCATGCTGCACCAGTTGGAGTATACAAAACAGAGACCTGAGTGCTGCCCGGCGGATTCACTTTTTCTCACTTAAGTTCTTGGAACTTCCTGTTCTGTCACTATGAGCAGTTGGCCTCTTGGTCTCAAGATGACTGCAGTACCTCCAGCCATTGCATCTGTGTCTCAGACAGGAAAGAAGCAGAAGGGTATAAGAGGAAAAGGAATCTTCTAGACGTGTCTGTTTCTTGTCACCAGGAAGGTAACTTTGCACTGGTGAGCTCATTCTGCTGCCCTTCAGGCTGAGCTTGCTAAATATTTTGGCAAATGCATGCTAGGGAATCTCATAATTCCTGGTTGCATGATGACCAGTGCCTGTGTGTGTGTCACCACCTGCCCCCGTATCCAGCATGCCTCAAGGCCTCACTGTGAGCAGTGAGCTGGCTTCACACTGGGTCTGAGTGTCAGGGGCAGAATGTGCTCAGGAGGACAAGGGAGGAGAAAGGGGCCGGAGGGAGCACGTGGAGTGGCCAGGGCAGCAGTGGGCTGGGCTGGGGGCACAGTCAGAGGCTGCCAGTCGACTGTGGTTTCTTTAGAACCATAATGCACTGTGGGGAGACACAACAAATGGTCCGTTGTTGGGAGCCTTTGTTGAGTGCTTGCTACATGCAAGCCCTTCCTGCCTGGGCCCACCCAGTGTGTCACTCAACCAGTCTATGGTGCTGGGGTTCTGGGGTCAGACACACAGGGAGGGGCTGGCTCTGGCTCAGACTCCAGCCCAGGCATCTGTTTGCTGTGTGGAGATTGCAGGCATCCAAGGGGACTGCCTGGCCCCCTAATGCCCCTAGGACCCGGCAGGCTGCTGTCCCAGGCTAGTGTCCTTTGTTCTACTCAAAGAAGGGTGCTGGGCGCTTGAGACTTAATTTCAGTGTGGGCGGAGGCAGGATGACACACCCCAGGGTGCTGTCTCTACAGCATACCATGTTCTCTAAGATGGACCATGGAGGTGGCAGGGAGAAGCTGGGGTGTGGTTATACTCCTGTCTGTCCCTCTCCACCCCCAGATACCTGCTGAGCTCCCCCTCCTCGGTAACCTTCTGATTCCCCTAGAAGTCCTTCTTCTGTATTGAGATAAGCTATTGGACCAAAATGTGGTAAATCAGATAGAAGTTTGTTTCTCATGCACGAAACAGCCTAGAGGTCAGTGGCCCAGGGTTGGCAGTGCAGATCACCATTGCTTATGGCTTCTTTGTGTGGAACCAAAGCTCCCACCACTGCATCTGCATCCCAACAGGGCAAGTATAGGATTATCTTTCAACACTGGAACCATCAACTCCGCTCATACCCCATCAGGGGATGCCAGGCACTGGTTGTGTCCAGTTTCAAGGACAGTAGGAAATATCTTTAAGCTTTTATTTAGTGTAGAGGGCATGCACGTGGAGGTCAGAAGACAACTTGCAGGAGTCAGTTCTCTCCTTCTACCATGTGGGTCCCAGGAATTGAACTCAGGTCATCAGGGCTGGTGGCAAGCTCCTTAAGTCACTGAGCCATCTTGCTGGCCCTCAAGTTTAAAGGAAGATAAAAGTTGGTGACCAACCAGAGGTCTTGGATACAGATTGTCTGTAGATGTCCTGGACCTCAGAGCCTGGTGGAAGACAGAGGATACAAAGGTCCCTCAGAGTTCTGCGCAGCACTGAGTGACTGGACCATTTCTAAGGCTTGCTGCCCCTCCCCCACCCCAGCCTGCTTTTGCTGGAAATTCCCAAAAGAATGGACATTAGTAGACTCAGAAAATTAAAGGGCCCTGGAGATAGCACGGCTGTATATCAACTCCAGCTTCCAAAACAAAATGTTAAGAAGTAAAAGAGATAATAATGATTAATAATTAATAATGATGTTAAAACCACACATCCGGATGTACCGTCACCCAGACCCTGCGAGCCGCAGAAGCTTGGCGCTGTCCAGGGTTCTGAACTCTTGAGCGCTGGATGCTGACCCTGTAGACCCAGGTGGGAACACCTCCAGCCTCTGCCCAGGGACCCTGAGGCTGCCTGCTGGGAACACATGCAAGTGTGTGCTTGCCTGTGTGTGAGTGTGTATGTATGCATGTGTGTGTGTGCATGTGTGTGTGTGTGTGTGTGTGTGTGTGTGTGTGTGATGAGAGGCTGCAGTGCTGTCTGGCTACAGCAGCTGTGAGGCGGCCCCCTCAATGGGCCACAGTCACCTTCTTGGGCCCCTTCCTGAGCCTGGGCATCTTGGGGGTTCTGGATTACCCCTCCTCTTCCTGTGGCTAGATCCTCTCTGCAAACTAATTCCCATCTCTGTTCTTGTCTCCCTGGCACACTAGGCTACTGGTTCCCACCATATCATGTGCCAGGCTTGGCGGATACTTAATGGCCACGTGCCCAGCAAGCAGACCAGCACTCACCTGTGTGATTTTGTCAGCGTCCCAGCTGCACCGCTGAGCTTGTGTGATATGTGTGATATGGGCATGTATTGCAAAGTTTGTGGTTCTGTATTTGAATCAAATCAAACATTTTTGTGGGAATGAGCTGGCCTGGCAGGGGTTCCTGGCTGCTGGATTCTCTGTGGGGAAGCTGAGGCACAGAGAGGCATAGCTGCCTGCCAGAGACCTCTGTCAGCACAGCACCAGAACCCATGCCACCAACCCCCCTATGCAAAGCCCTGGGGACAGAGGGCCACAAAGGAGCAAGGTGAATCCACCTGCCAGGGAGTTATCGCCAGATCTCATGTCATCAGGGAGGGACAGAGGCATCACCCTGGAGAGGAATCAAGGTTGCCAGCCCTCTGTTTCTGCCCCAACATGACTGTGTGTCTCCAGGGTAATACCTTTCCCACTCTGGGTTGAAGTCAGTGATTGTAAGGTCTAAGAGCAGAGGCTGAGGTGGAGAGGCAGCTCCAGGGTGGGCATGAACGGCTGAGCCTGGATACCTGGCAGGTGCTTCAAACTCCTCATTGGATGGGTCAGGAGGGGCATGCGCATCGGAGCCAGCAGTCTGTGGGAGGAGAGTTCAGCCTCCCCACCCCAGAGCTCTACTGTGCGGCGCTCCAGTGTGGGGTGACTCCTCAATAGCTTGTCCTCAGGAAGGCAAAGAGATGACCCAAGCACCTGTCCCTCGCTGCCCCGGAACTCCTGATGTCCCAGCCTCTCCTTAGGGTGGGAGAAAACACCAGAAAGACCCCTAGCCATAGTGGGACACAGACAGACAGACAGACAGACAGACAGACACCTAGTCCCTGCCCCACATCCACCCCATCAGGACCCAGCAAGGGGCTCAGAAGCCAGTGTTTGAAAAGCTCCTGATTCCAGGAACCAGCATTTCAACCCACCTCTCTCCTGATGCCAACCTGTCCTCTTTTTCCTCTGAGCACAAGGAGCTCAGCCTCATACTGTGGCCCCTTTCCTTTTCAAAACATTTGAAAATTTATTATAAAATATTCAAGACATCTCAAATATTTAAGGAACACTTCATGAATATTTCACTAATTGTAAAATATTTGATGTGCCCAAAGGTGTAAAGGATAATATGATGGATTGTCCCTCGCAGGTTAAAGTAACTCCTCACACCCCAGAGCTTCCTCCACAGCAGCAGATCCCGCCCTTCTTCCCTGCTTTTCCTTCAACTTTTTTTTTATATTTTGCTCTTTTTGGGACAGGGTCCCCCTATAGTCCCAGCTGGCCTGGAACTCACTAGGTAGACCAGGCTGGCCTTGAACTCACAGAGCTCTGCCTGTCTCTGCCTCCCCAGTGCTGGAATTAAAGGCGGGTGCCACCATACCCACAGCGTCAACTTTTAAACATAGTAAAGTACATATAGCAGAATTTACCATCTTAACATGTTGGGGGGATACAACAGAGCTCTCTGTGTAGCTCAGGCTGGCTCCAAGCTTGTAATTTTCCTATTCAGCCTCCTGAGTGCTGGGGCCACAAGTAGAGCTTAACCATGTTTGTGTGTGTGGGTGGAATAGGTATATGTGTGTATATGGTCAGAAGGTGACGCCAGGTGTCCTCTTCTGTCACTCTCCACTTATTTATTTATTATTTATTTATTTTTATTTATTTTTTAGACATGGTTTTCCTGTAGCCCCAGCTGGCCTGGAATTCATTATGTAGACCAGATTGACCTCGCGCTCACAGAGATCCCCCTGCCTCTGCCTCCTGAGTGCTAGGATTAAAGGTGTATACCACCACATCCAGCCTCACTTTATTTTTTGAGGTAGAGTCTCTTACTGAGCCTGGAGGTCACTGATTAGACTAGGCTGGCCCAGTCAGTCAACCCCAGGGATCCTCCTGTCTCTATCCCTGTCCCAGGGCTGGGGTTACAGGTACATGCCACCACATTTGACTTTGTACATGCGTTCTCAGGATTAAACTCAGGTCCTCACACTTGCCCCACTGAGCCATCTCCCCAGCCCCTGTGCAGCTCAGTCAGTCTGAGATGTTCCTCCACAGTCTCTGGCTAAATGAAGGCCACATTTAGACCTTCTTTTTACCTTAGTTTTTACACTTTACATTTATATTTATATGAGTCCATCTCAGGGCACTCAGTGCTACAAATTCTAAAGCTTAGGACATGGGATAAAGCAGCAGGTATTTATGAGCAGCGTGTTTTGGGCTGAGTGGTTTATTCCTCTTCATTGCTACATAATACTCCACAGTGTGCATGTTCCTTGATGCTTAGTCCCAATACCGTGTCATTCCTGGCGATCCTCTCTAGTCATCATAAATGACCATGATATCACTGTAGTGTTCTCAGATGCCTCTCTCAGCTTTGGCAGGGATTATCCCTAGTCTGAAATTTTGGTTTATTTCCACGTGTTCTTTTCCTGCTGTTTTCCAGTCAGGTGTTCAGGCTCCACACTCATCAAGTAGGCATGGAGAAGTCAATGCCCTCCTCACATGCTCTGTGAACTTTCCCCAGGCACTCCTTACTTCCTCGCACTACCCATGAGCCTCTGTGTCCCTGTCCCGTCAGTCTGCCCCATTCTCCCTGGATCACCCGTGTTGATCTGCAGGCCATGTGACCTGAGGCTGCTCACAGGCACTCCACCAGGCTGCTTGGCTTGAACTCTGAGCTGTGGGGACCCAGGCAGATGAAGCAGCCTTTCTGTGTGGCATCTGTAAATGGGAGCCACACCTCTAGCCTCTTAGGTGACTGTATGTGCAAGCTAGTATTTGGGAGGATGTCCGGGGCCTCCCAGAGTAGAAGTATGGAGTGGCACTGCCCAGGCCCCCAAGCTGGGGCACAGCACCTGTAGAATGGATGGTGACCCCAAAGGGAGACTGCCGGCATCAGTCCAATCTCAGCCAATCCTGGGTTCCTGGTGGCTGTTCAGGGTCTTTAATAAAGAGCAGAGAGACACAGGGTGTACGAGACCAAGCCAGCCTAGTGGCTGGTGACAGACAGGGACACGGGCAGGCATGCGAAGAGCCTTGGCCAGAACCAAAACTCCAAGGGTTTCATCGGGAAGCCAGTCAGGCACAACCCTGAGGTGGCGCTCACACCCCAGTTGGGGTTTTTCCAGGCCTAACTGTGACACCCAAAATGTAAGGTCCCCAGCTGCTGTGGTGGCAGGGTTCCTACTTCAAGGCAGGAGGCAGACACTCATGTGTGCAGCATGTGGAGATGGTAAAGGTGGGGCACAGTGGGGGTCAGAGCTGGAAACACGCGCACACTCACGAAATCACATTCAAAGCCATGCTATTCTCTCTGGCCCCAGCAAATCTCTGGAGAGATAATGCTAGACTTGTGGCCCTCACCACAGCCCTGAATATGTCATAAGCTGTGGTCACTCCACTACGCTCCACTCCAGCTTCCACCCGAGGACAGTGAGGGAGATAGGCTTTTATTTTGGCGGGGGGATCTCCTTATACTCTGACATTTCCAGGGACCATGTAACTGGGACCAGACCTGTTTTTACTCTTTTCCATGAGAGGATTTGCTGAAAGGAGCCCCTCTTCATGTACCTTACCTGGGCAACAGAATCAGGGGTGGCAGGCTAGCTGAGGGCCAGGTCCTTGCACCCACCTATGGCCTCTGCTTTCCACCTTCCCAGTCTGTATGGGGAACCAGACAGGGCTGAGAACAGGAGGTGGCTCTGCCCTTCTGCCTCTGTCCTATCACTCACTCCTCTGTACCCCTATTCATCCTGCACCCCTGCCTGGCACACCAACCTCTGGGCCCTCTCTCAGTCATAATGAATATGGATTTGTTTGTTTTAAGAGACTCAGCTGGCACTCTGGAGGCAGTCTCCCTGTAGCCTCGGCTGGCCTGGAACTCACTATGTAGACCAGGCTGGCATTGAACTCACAGAGATCTGCCTGCCTCTGCCTCCTGAGTGCTGGAATTAAAGGCATATGCCACCATGTCTGGCTCAGACACATTTTTAAAGTTTCCTGGAATCTGGAACTGGAGATGTGGCTCAGCAGTTAAGAGCACTGGCTGCTCTCACAGAGGACCCAGGTTTGGTTCCCAGCACCCAGATGGTGACTATAACCATCCTTAACTCAGTTCCAGAAAATCTGACACCCTCTTCTGGTCTCCACAGACACTGCATGCACATGGTAAGCTTATATACATGCAGGAAAAACACTCACACATAAAATACAAAAGCAAAACAAAACAAAAAATGTTCCTTGGAATCCACAACGAAAAATACAGTGACACTGCACTGGCCAAAGCAAACCACCTTTACAGAGGCTTTTCAGTCTTTGCTCACATGGCTTTCCAGAACATACCATGCAGAAAGACCTCTCTAAGAGTGGGAGTCCCCACCAAAAGCATCAGTGGTGAACCCATGACCACTGCCTTGAAGAGAATGTAGAAAAGGCTACACACCCCCAAAGTGGCAAAGACATCCCCAGGAATGTAACTGCACACCAAACTTGCCCGTGAAAACTGATTAAAAAAAAATTCCTCATTAAAACACAAGCAAATCCAATCTCAGTTCTGCAGAATATTAAATGGATGATCTGCCTTGATTATGTGGGATTTAAACAAGGAATTCAGAGAGATCTATTAATGTAATATACAATATCAGCAGGTCAGCCAGCATGCCATGTTAAAAAATGACAAAAGACTTTGGACTGAGCCCCAGTGCCAGCTTCTGATTTTAAAGGAAAAGCTAAAAATAGACCCAGAAAGGTGCTTTGCAATTGAAATCAAGACTCTGTCTTCTCTCGGCAGCCAGAAGCATTCTAAATGACAGTGTTTTTTTAAGAAAACAATTCTCTTTCAACAACTTTTATTAGGAAAAACGACAGCCCTTTCTCACTGTGCTGTGATGGTGGATGCAGCAATAAGGCAGGAAAGCAAATTAAACGACCCATCTCCAGGAAAGAATCGTAATTATTTGCAGTCTGTGTGATTTGAGGCCCAAGAGAAGCAACTGAAAAAATAATTTAATAGAAGAATTTAATATGAAGGTGCGGAGCCAGAGAGAAAACAGACATAACACAGATCAATAATTTTCATCTGTGCTAAAGAACAGGCAGTCGGAACACATAATGAAATAATCGGTCCCCACTCAGGGCTATGATAAAACAACACAGAAACCCTGAGGAATTTCTAGAAAAATTTGACAAGAAAAATTTAGGTTCTTTATGAAGAGCTCAATAATGTTTTCCTTAGGGACACGAAAGAAAACAAGAAGAATTCGACGAGGCTTTCCAGAACATTCCCTAGAAGTTATTCTGAAATTAATTTACAGTTTGAACACAGTCTCTCAGCCTTGGGTGGCCAGTTTTGAAAAGCAAAAGAGGATTGTCCTGAAGACTCATCTGGAAGAGTGTTCAGAGCTGGGCGGGGTACGCCATGCAGAAGCCCAGCATCTGGGGAGCTGAGGCAGGAGAACCTGAGAGTTTGAGGCCAGCTACTACATAGCGAGACTTTGTCTTGGAAAAGCTACTCACCCCCCACAAAGAATATTCCAAAAAAGAATTGGGACTGGGGATGTGGCTCAGTGGGTAGAGTGCTTGGCTACCATGCACAAAGCCCTGGGTTCGAGCATCAGCACCACGTAACTGGTGTGGTGGTGCAAGCCTGCCATCCCAGCACCCTGGAGGAGGAGGCAGGAGGATCAGGAGTTGAAGGCCATCCTCTGCTGCATAGGGAACCTCCCACCAGCTTCCCAACACAAAGGTGGGTGTGAGGTGCTGTGTGAGAGGGACAGATCTTTGCAGCGCTGAGCTGCAGTGGGGCTCTGGGGAGACAGAGGCATGACCCAGTCCCAACCCAGAGTCTCAACACTCTGGGACACTTGGGTGGAAATGGGGGGCAAGGTGCTGGTGGTCCAGATGAGTGGAACAGCATCCTTTAGAAAATACTAGGAAGCCAGGCTGAGCCCAAGATCCAGCCTGGCTGGATCATTTATTTAATTGCGTGTGTGTG
>NW_008354274.1:4027099-4047775 GCF_000622305.1 Nannospalax galili | reverse complement strand
GCTGCTTATTGGTTTGCTTTCCCTGCCATGCTCAGCTACTTTTTCAAAAAAAGGTTTATTCATTTATTTAATTGCGTGTGTGTGTGTGTGTGTGTGTGTGTGTGTGTGTGTGGGCCCAAGGTTAACCTTGGGTGTCATTCATCTGGCACCATCCACCTTGAATTTGAGGACATGATCTCTTACTGGCCTGGAACTCACCAATTAGGCTAGGCTGGCTGGCCAGAGAACCCCATGATCCTCCTGTCTCCACCTCCCCAGCAGTGGGATTATAAGTGCACACCATCATGCTGGCTTTTTATGTGGGTTCCAGGGACAGAACTCAGATTCTCATGCTTGTAGAACAAGCATTTATTGCCTGAGCCATCTCCCAAGCCTTAGTGCATTCATTTATAATGATATTGGGACTCTCTTGAGGGTGCTAGGGAGCCATTGCAGGGCTGTGGAGGGAGAGAGAGGGAAAGGAGTCAACTGGAAGGACTGGGTTAATCAATACACCATTTCAGGAGGACTTGCCGCCTCCTTGGGGGAAGGGATGAATCAATTCTAGTCTTTTTACCCTCCCGAGAAATACATTCCAGGTGGAGTGAACATTAAATGTGAGAATTCAAACAAGAAGGTGTTGGAAGCTCTGAGGGTGAGCAGGTGTCCCCAGGCTGCAGAGCAGTGGAAGCCAGTGCTGGGGTCTCAACCCTGGGGATCTGGTGACAAATTCATGTTTCTCTGGCCTCAGTCTCCTGGGTGGGATGATAGGTGTGCACCACCATGCTCGTTTTCTTTGGTTTTTATTTTTTCCCTTCCTCTTTTGATACAGTAACTCTCACTGTAACCCAAGCTGGCCTCGGACTCACCATTCTCCTGCTTCAGCCCCTCAAGAGCGGGAAAGACAGGTGTGTGCCACCATGCCTGGTTCAGGGGAGCCTCTTTGGTGCCCAAACCTATTTCCTGGTGCCTAGTTCTTGATAGGCATCTGTGGGGGTGAACATGGTATAGCCTCTGAGGGAAGGCTGGTGGCCAAGGGGACAGGGTATCCCAGTGGTGGTTGGCACTGTAAACATCCCCCCATGGTCTAGATGCAGGGTGAGCACCAGACAAGTGGAGGACTGAGGGGGGGGTGCACCTTTAATGCACAGTGTGCCGATGGCTCTGGGGACAAATGGAATGGGGGCAGCTGTGGGCTTTGTCTTCTCTGCCTGCTTTTGTCCTCAGGGACCCATGCCAGGGCTGTGGGCTCTGACACAGTCATAGACAGGCATTTGGCAGAGGTGAATCCCACACAGGGATGGCCAAAGGCCCAGGTTCATCCTCGTTCCATCTGGCACATTTCAAAGTTGGTACCCTCAGGCTACACCTTGTGTGTGTTTTAGTATTTTATTTGTTATTTTTATGTTATGTGTATGAGTGCTTGCCTGCATGTATGTAAGTGCATCACATGTGTGCAGTGCCCAAGGAGGCCAGAAGAGGGCATCAGATCTCCTAGAACTGGAGTTATGGATGGTTGTTAGCCACCATGTGGTGCTGGGAACTGAACCCAGGTCCTCTGCAAGAGCAGTCAATGCTCTTAACCACTGAGTCATCTCTCCAGCCCCATATATGTTTTTAAATTTTACTTAATTAGTGTAACATTGGAGGGCTAATTGCTCATTAATTGTGTGTGCATGGGTGCGTGCATGTGTGTATGTGTGTGTGTGTGTGTGTGTGTGTGTGTGTGTGTGTGTGTGCATGGAGGACAGATGTCCACATCAGGTATCTTCTTCAATCACTGTCCACTTTATTTTTTGAGACAGGGTCTCACTGAGCCTAGAGCTCCCTGATTCGAATAGGCTGGCTGACCAGTGAGCCCCAGGATCCTCTTGTCTATGCCTTCCTAGTGCTGGAATTATAAGCGTGCACCTTGATGCTAGGCTTTTACATGGGTGCTGGGGATCGAACGCGGGTTCGATCCTTACACTTGCAGGGCAAGAACATTACCCACTTGGCTATTTTCCCCCACCCTTGTGTTTCTAGTTCTTTTATGGATGCCACATTTGAAAGCTAACTGCTCATGTACAACCTCAGCTAAAACAGTGCCCCCAAATCTTCAGTAAAATGAAAATGGCCACTAAATGAATGGGGACCAACAGCCAAGGTGCAGGTGATGTAAGGCTCAGCCTGACCTGGTGAGCAGCTTACGGTCCCTGGGTCTGGCCTGGCTGTTGGTGTAGAAACAGCGATCTGGCTTTTGGTGTCCCCTAGGCACCTAGCCAGCCTCTAACAATGAAGCCCTGTCCTCCCAGCAGGCTGGTATCAAAGCCCCCAAATGCCATCAGAGTCTTCAAGGTTGTGAGAATCAGAAAGACCTTTCTGGGATGCAGGGGCTCTCAGAGGTCAGCCTAGTACTAGGAAGAGAACAGCAGATCTCAAACCAACCTTTCCTCAAAACAACTGGAGAGACTCAGGTCAGACTAAAGATGGAACTTCCTGGATGTTAGGGTTATGGGGATGTGATGGGACACCCAGACCTATGCCTGACTTCAAGTGACAATCTCCATTTGATGGTGGTGGTGGGTGGTTGGGTGGGAAGAATTCCTGGAGAGGGTCACACATTGTCTCTCATCTCCAGGGACCAGCCAGGCACCTCCTCCATAAATGCCTGCCAGTGCCTGAGTGGGGAGGTTTGCAAAATGATTTCTCCTTCCAATGAGGTGATACATCTTGTTTTTTAATTTAAAAAAGATGTCCGGTGGAAGCTTAAGAGACCATTAAATGTTTGGGTCCCTAATTAACTTCAGAACAGCCTGGAGCAGAAGGACGGCAGGGGGTGATCCCTGGGCCCCAGGTCTGATTGGGAAGGAGACTGGGGACCAGGGCCCCTTTCTTCCCTCCTTCCCAGAGCCAGGGCCTCTCCCGCAGAAGCTGGTTGCCTCATGCCATCTGGCCCCAGTTGGGCTTCCGCTCCACAATCCCCTCTGGAAGTCTGGGGTGAGGCAGGAACCTGATTATTTACCGAACTGCTTAGTGAACTCTCTTGCTGGTCTCTCTTGGTTGGCTTTCCCTCTCTGAGTCTGTTTCTTTGTCTGTATGCTGGGATCATTGATGTTGGCTTGGGAATCCGGTAGGCACTCAATAAATGCAGATTGTGGAGGAAACAAGAGGGTTCCTCTGATGCACGCTTGCAGAGTGTTCCTGCTCTGGGTGAGCAGGGCAGCGAGGCCTGAGCGTATCCTACAAGGTCACCTGGCGTTGGCGTCTCCCTGTGGGCTCTTCACTCTCTTCACTTCTGAGTTCTCATAGAGGGTGGGCAACAGTGTTCTCCACCCTCCAGACCCTGGGCAGCCAGAGGACAAGGTCAGGGCCAGCCGAGATCACGGGCCTGCCAGCCTGACCCTGCAGCCAAGTCCCAAGGAGCCAGGCTTGCTGATTCAGCCGTCCTGTACTCCCTGCTGGGCTAAACTTGAGCCAGCCTGGTTTGGACAGGGGGAAGGGTGCCTGGAGCAAAGGCAGAGCTCAGGTCTTGGCCTTGGTGGGTGATAAGGAGACCCCAGGGCTGGGGAGGCACCTGTTCTGTCTGCCCAGGATGTTTCAGGGCACTGTCTTTCCTCCATCTCCTGGGGTCAAGGAGAGACCAGAAGACCCTCTGTGAAGAATAGCTAGAGACCCCTTGAACACACATCCTCACTGTAACCCCAGGAGGGAGGGCCAAATTCATCTCCACTTGACAGAGTAGGAAACTGAAGCCCAGAGAGGTTCAGTAACTTGCCCAAGGTCACTCAGCGAGAACTCAGCCCAGTTAACCTTCCTATCCTGGTCTGAGCTGGTCCCCAGCCCTTCAGTGCAGCAAGGGGGCAGGCTGGTCCCTGCCTGCTCTTGGCTGGCTCGGGTCAGTGCAGTCCAGCCTCATAGGCCGCAGCCTCCCAGACCTGCCCATCACAGCCCCGTGGGCTCTGCGGCAGAGCGCGGGAAGCTTCTGGCTGCAGCCCTGGCAGAGGCAGGCAGACATTAGCAGTAAACATGATCTATTGGCAAAACATTGGGACTGTGGAAAGTTATCAATCGATAAGTTTCCACCCATTTCCCTGCCTCCCTACCCTGGCCCTCAGCCCACACTGCTCCTGGGGGTGCAGGGACCAGAAGGAAATCCACTCTGTCAGCAGAATCCCAGGGGTAGCCCTGGCCCAGCCCCAGTCCTGCCCTAGCTGCTCCTTCAGCTCCGTGATCCAAGACATAGTCATATTTTCAGAAGCATGTGCTCAGTTCTGGCGCCAACGATGCACATCGGACCATAAGTTTAAAAACCTGCAATGTTATATTTATCTATTCGATATGAGCATGGAAGGGCTGTGGAGGTGACGAATGTGATGGGCTCCAAACTGTCCCTGCTGTCCCCACACACTGTCTGCACTATTGTCTCCTGGGGCACAGACATGCTGTCTATGAGCACAGGTAGATGTGTCTGTGTGTGCACGTGAATGTGTGTGTATGTCTATGTTGTGTGTGTGGGTACGTGTGCATGCATGTGTATGTGTGTGTATGTGTGTGTGTATGTGTGTTCAGGAGTCATCCTTAGGGTTCTGGCCCTGTCCCAGACACCTAGCTCACCAGTTTCCAGTGGGGAAACTCAGGTAGGGAAACTGAGGCCTGGGGTTTAGGATTTGGGAAGTTTGGGTGGTTTAGGCTCAGTACCTCAGAGGATGATGGGCACTAAATCCAGGCTCCCCTCTCTACACCCTGGGCCCTTTCCCCACTCTCTCCCAAAAGCCTAGGGTGCTGCCTGGCACTGCCTGCTGACACCTCACAGCCCCTGGAGAGGGGTGATTCTGATCACAGACCTTCTCCAACCCCCTCATCTGGTATGCCTAGGTCCTTTGTGCCTAGCAGATTCCTACCTGGCTGCTAAGACCCTCCTGATAGTGCCCTGCCCACCAGCCTGCGTCCCAACATCAGACCCCCTCCCCCACCCCAGCTCTTCTCAAACTTCTCTTTCCTGCCAGTCTGTGACCCTTTGTTCCTGGTCCTTTGGCCCCCTCCCCACTATTCCTAAATTCTATACCCAGCACCCCTTTGCTGTGGGGTGAGCAGGTGGAGAGGAGGATGCAGCCAGAGGCTGACCTGCTGCCAAATGACCTCATGGCCTGGAACATCAGGGAGATCCATCATCCATGAAGTGCTGGTCCCAGGCTGCAGGGAGGCTCACCCTCTGTCCCCAGGACAGAGCACTTTAGGAAAGCCATGTTTGGGGTGTTTCCACATTGTCTTTTTATTTTATTTTTATTTATTATTTTTATGTTATGCATATGAGTGTATTGCCTGCATGTATGTAAGTGCACCTGTGTTGTGCAATGCCAGCAGAGGCCAGAAGAGGGCATCGGATCCCCTGGAACTGGAGTTACAGATGGTTGTTAGCCACCATGTGGGTTCTGGGAACTGAACGAGGTCCTCTGCAAGAGCAGCCAGTGCTCTTAACCGCTGAGCCACCTCTCCAGCCTCTCTAGGTTGTCTTTGAATATCCCTTAGTCTGTGATCCCCCTTTCTTCCTTTTTTGTGTGTGCAGGTGTGTGAGCATGTGTGCATATGTTTCCTCTGCAGGCTTGGAGTCCTGAGGCCATGGGCTCAGAATAGGGAGCAACTGTCAAGGGGAGTGGGCCAAATTTCCCCAGGAGGATGAGATGGCCCAGGACTGCATCCCATCCCCAGACCTGCCTCCCCACCCCCTCACTCAGTCATTCATTCATTCCCCAGAAGAGATGTCCCTCAGCCCTAGGTCAAAGCCACATTCTGTGTTGGGGTGCCTCTGGCCATGTGTGGATACTAAACATCAGATATACAGATACAGTCAGTGGCTCTTCTGTTGGATAGCATCCTTCTAGAACCTTCTGCTGAAGCAACCAACCAAATTGACTGGTGTGCCTTCCCTCTATCCATCTCTTCTCCCTCAAAGCAAACTGTCTCCAAAGTGTGGTCAAAAGTTTACATCCTGTCCATCTTTAGCATCCTGGTCATTTCCAGTCTTGTTGTTAGAGACACCTTTTGTCAAGATGACCCATGACCTCTGGACTGCCAACTCTTAACAGTGTTTGGTATGTGTATCTATGACTCACAGTGCCCACATTCCGTCTCATGGGGGCTCCTGGCTGACCCTTGGCTGGGCTGTCCTCTGCCCTTCTCCTGAATGTCTTCCTATGGCCTTGTTCCATGTCACTGGGCACAAATCCATCTCCACAGCCCTGACAGGTCCCCCCCACCATCCAACTTGCACATAGGGTGTGCAGATCTGTAGGCCAATGAAGCCCCCAAATCCAGATTTGGAGGCCACTGAGGGTACCAGAGGCTGGGTGGGTGCTTTCTCAAGTCTTTGTGACTAGTGGGCAGCTCTGTCCAATGAGCTATGGAGGCAGTAAGGCTTGTCACAGGGAGGTGTTCAAGCTGGAGCTGGAAGCTCCTGGGTGGAGATGGATGAGGTTCCTGTGGGTTGACTGTTAAAGGAATGGTTCAGTCAATAAAATGCTTTCCATGCATGCAGGAGAATCTGAGTTCAGATTGCCAGCACCCATGTAAAAAGCTGGGTGTGGTGATACATACTTGTAACCCCAGCACTGGGGAGGCAGACACAGGAGGGTTCCCAGGGGCTTTCTGACTGGCCAGTCTAGCTGAATCAGAGAACTCCAAGCTCCAGACTTTATCTCAGAAAAATAATGAGGTTGACCTTTGGCTCCTGCTACACGTGTCTCCATCACTCCCACAGTGCCACCCCCACCCCACCCCCGACTTCGGTGGATGGGAGAGTGGAACACAAGTTACTAGGGTGCCACATGCAGGGCAGCATGGGAATCCAAAATGGATAGGGGACAGCAGCACACACTGCTGCAGAACCTGCTCCCATAAGTGTACAATCACATGTGCAGGTGAGCATAGACATGTAGACCCCTGAGTGGGAAGACACGAGTGTGCCAATGCATGCACACACATACCTGTACTGTGTGTCAGAGGAGGCAGACGTGTGGCAGGAGACACTAGGGTGCCTCTTCAGGCCTGTAATCCCGCTTAGATCGACTTTGGGTTATTTTGAGCAAGAGATTACAGCTGATTAAGATCTCACACTGAAGCACCACCCCTCCCGGAGGCCCGGGGGCAGAAGCAGCTCCATCCACCCAGGTCTCTCCTGGTAAAAGTTATGGTTGTCACAGGCTTGGGGACATCAATGGATGGCTCTCATCACCAGTGTGCATTGACATTGGTGATGACAGTACTGAAGAGGAGCCAAAAGTCTTCCCAGGCTTACTGACTTGCAGACTGCACCACCTGCTGTCCCATGCCCCCTCTCTGGCTCATACAAGGTCCAACAGGCCCCAGACTGCAGAGCCCTGGGGTGGTGCCTGGGTCCCTGAAGGCCTCTCTGGGTTCCCTACCTCTTCTGATTGCTCCCCTCCATCTCTCTAAGTCTGAAATACACTCTGGGAGCCAGATTGAAATGGTTCTTTATGAAGTTGCCAAAGAGAGGAAAATCCATTTTAGAGCATTATATATGTATTTTTTTTCCCCTCATTTGAGCCGCCTCAGTGCAGCCTAGTTACAGCCGTCAACACTGGTGAAATACACTGGGCTGGCTGTCAGCCAGGCCACCGAGCGGTGACAGAGGCTGCTGTAAATCCTGGTATTAACAGGCAGATACCCGTGCTCCATCCTGTGGGTAGGCAGAGGGGGGCCAGGTGTGCAGGACCCCAGCAAGTTCTGCCTTCGGTTTTCTGTCATGTCACTGTCCCATCTTCACATGCTCTAGGCTCTGGGGACTGGGAACTGGCACAGTTTTGTCTGGCGGGGTGTGCGGGGTTAGAGAGACAGGGGTTGAGAAGGGTGCTTGTGTGCAAACTTGGGTGGGGGTTGGAGAGAGGTAGGCCAGGCCCTGGAACCAAGAGGTTGTAGCTGTGTATGTGGTGTGTGGCGTGTGTTACAGTGTGTGTGTGTGTGTGTGTGTATGTGTGTGTGTGTGTGTGTAGTCAGAGGACAACTTGCAGGAGTTGGTGCTCTCCTCTTATTATGTATGTCCTGGGGATCGAACTCAGGTCATCAGGCTTGGGGGCAAGCTCCCTTACCCACTGAGCCACCTTGCCAGCCCCAGGGGAGGACTTCTTGGCAGAACAGACTGTCCCTCCTCTATTGCCAGGCAGGGACAACTCCAAGTCCCCGAGTATCTCCTACCTAGATGGCCTCAGAGATCACCCAGCTGAAGGGCCTAAAGAGGGGTGTGGCTTGCTGGGTCACAAGGCAGGAAAGCTCACGTTAAACTCTGAAAGTCCTGAGGCCATGTGTGTGCTGAGCCACTCACCCTGCCTGCCTTCTTGAGGGCAGAAGAACTTAGTTCCAAAAAGATCTGCCTCCAGCTGGGGACATTGACTGGGTGCTCAGCACCCCCTGCAGGTGGTTCTGAGGGTGCGGGGGCTGGCCTAACTCCCAAGTGGAGGGACAGCTTCTCCAAGTCACTCAGATGGGAGTCCCACCCTCAGCAGGCCCTGTCTCTCATTTCCTGAGGACTTTGAGTCTCTTCTCAGGCCTTAGTTTCACTGTGGATGAAGGTTGTGCTCAGTGAACCAGACTTTTTGTAATCACAAAGTGGATGTCACATCCACCTTGCACAGGAAGAAACTAGAACCTACATTTTCCTTGGTGACCCCACACTCTCTCAGGCCCCCTGTGATCTAAGTACCAGGGTGTTCCTTTATTACAGCAAACTCTGGTAGGGGCTCAGTTGAGTTCTGCCTACATTCAGCCAGTGGCCTTGGATGTGGTCTTTCTTCTGTGACTCACTGTCTTCTCTCTTGTCTTACAGCTGGGACAACTTCAGGCAGAAGAGCTGGGTGAAGCCGCCAGTATACACAGGCCCATGGGAAAGCAGGCCATGCTCACCTCAGGACAGGGGTGGACGACCAGGGGTGGCGAGCCTTGAGGGAGTCGCCCTCCCTTCCAGCACTCACACCATGCGGCTTGGGACAGGACATCTCTGACAGTGCAGACAGCTCCCCATCACACCCCTAAAGTCCCCTGGGGGAAGCCACTTCCCAGCCCCCCATCCTGTCCCCACAGGTGGAGTCCCCTAAGATGGCTGGGCACAGGTGGGGAGCACTATGGGTGTTTGTGGCAGCCGCCACCCTTCTCCACTCAGGAGGGTTGGCCCAGGGTGACTGCTGGCTGATCGAGGGCGACAAGGGCTTCGTGTGGCTGGCCATCTGCAGCCAGAACCAGCCTCCCTATGAAGCCATCCCTCAACAGATCAACAACACCATTGTGGATCTGCGGCTCAACGAAAACCGCATCCGCAGCGTGCAGTACGCCTCACTGAGCCGCTTTGGGAACCTCACGTACCTCAACCTCACCAAGAACGAGATAGGCTACATCGAGGACGGGGCCTTCTCAGGTCAGTTCAACCTCCAGGTGCTGCAGCTGGGTTACAATCGGCTACGCAACCTCACGGAGGGCATGCTGCGGGGCCTGAGCAAGCTGGAGTACCTGTACCTGCAGGCCAATCTCATCGAGGTGGTGATGGCCAGCGCCTTTTGGGAGTGTCCCAACATCATCAACATTGACCTGTCCATGAACCGTATCCAGCAGCTGGGCAGTGGCACCTTTGCGGGCCTGACCAAGCTCTCAGTGTGTGAACTGTACAGTAACCCATTCTACTGCTCCTGTGAGCTGCTGGGCTTCCTGCGCTGGCTGGCCGCCTTCACCAACGCCACGCAGACCCATGACCGAGTGCAGTGTGAGTCGCCACCTGTCTACGCAGGCTACTTCCTACTGGGACAGGGCCGCCATGGCCATCAGCGTAGCATCCTTAGCAAACTGCAGTCCGTGTGCACTGATGACTCCTATGGGGCTGAGGTACTGGGGCCACCCCGCCCGGTGCCAGGCCGCTCACAGCCTGGACACTCACCACCACCATCTCCACCACCTGAGCCCAGTGACACGCCCTGTGCAGATGACGAGTGTTTCTCAGGCGATGGCACTACCCCACTGGTGGTCCTGACCACCTTGGCCACGCAGGCGGAGGCTCGTCCCTTCATGAAGGTCAAGCAATTGACCCAGAACTCAGCCACCATCATGGTACAACTGCCCAGCCCATTCAACCGCATGTACACACTAGAACACTATAACAACAGCAAGCCTTTCACTGTGTCCAAGCTGACACAGCCCCAGGAGGAGATCCGGCTCACCAACCTGTACACACTCACCAACTATACGTATTGCGTGGTCTCCACCAGCTCGGGCACACATCACAACCACACCTGCCTTACCATCGGCCTGCCCAAGCCACCCAGCCCTGCCAGCCCTATGCCCAGCCCCTCTACAGCCACTCATTACATCATGACCATCCTGGGCTGCCTCTTTGGCATGGTGCTGGTCCTGGGCGCTGTCTACTACTGTCTGCGCAAGCGGAGGAGGCAGGAAGAAAAACACAAAAAAGCGGTGGCTGCGGCTGCGGCAGGGAGCCTCAAAAAAACCATCATTGAACTAAAGTATGGGCCTGAGATAGAGGCGCCTGGGCTGGCCCCGCTGTCCCAGGGCCCACTGCTGGGGCCTGAAGCTGTGACTCGCATCCCATACCTACCGGCCAGCAGCGGTGATATGGAACAGTACAAGTTGGTAGAAAGCAGTGAGACTCCCAAGGCCACCAAGGGCAACTACATCGAGGTGAGGACTGGAGAGCCCCCAGAACGCAGGGGCTGTGAGCTCAGCCGGCCAGGCCCTGAAAGCCAGGGCTCAGTGGCTGAGATTTCTACCATCGCTAAGGAGGTGGACAAGGTCAACCAGATCATTAACAACTGTATTGATGCACTCAAATCCGAGTCCACCTCCTTCCAGGGTACCAAATCCGGGGCAGTGTCTGCTGCTGAGCCTCAGTTGGTATTGCTGTCTGAGCCTCTGGCCAGCAAGCACAGCTTCCTGTCCCCTGTGTACAAGGATGCCTTTGGCCACAGTGGCCTGCAGCGACACCACAGTGTGGAGGCCGCCTCCGGGCCCCCAAGGGCCAGCACCTCCTCCAGTGGCTCCACACGCAGCCCTCGCACCTTCCGGGCTGAGGCAACCGGCACACACAAGGCCCCGGCCACTGGGACCAAATACATCGAAAAGAGTTCACCCGTGCCCGAGACCATCCTCACTGTGACACCCACAGCCGCTGTGCTGAGGGCAGAGGCCGACAAGGGTCGCCAGTACGGCGAGCATCGGCACTCGTACCCGGGCTCCCACCCAGCCGAGCCACCTGCTCCACCACCACCTCCACCGGCTCATGAGGGTCTGGGTGGCCGCAAGGCATCCATCCTCGAGCCCCTGACACGATCACGACCCCGTGACCTTGCCTACTCACAGCTGTCCCCACAGTACCACAACCTGAGCTATTCGTCCTCCCCGGAATACACCTGTAGAGCATCCCCGAGCATCTGGGAGCGGCTCAGATTGAGCCGCCGGAGGCACAAAGATGATGAATTCATGGCTGCTGGCCACGCTCTGCGCAAGAAGGTCCAGTTCGCCAAAGACGAAGACCTGCATGACATCTTAGACTACTGGAAGGGGGTGTCTGCCCAGCACAAGTCCTGAGCCTCCTTCCACCCTCCGCAGGGCCCAGGGCAACCTGCTCATCCTTGCCCTCTCCGAAACTCGTGATGCCCATTGGACCAAAAAAGAACACAAGATCCACCGCAGCTATCCTTGACTCAGAGAAGCAACACAAAACCCAACATACGCACAGCAGGGGCTGCTGTGCTCAGCACTGAGCCCCGAACGGACAGTGTGAGAGGCCCCAGATGGCTGTGACAGTTGCTATGCTGATCTTCATGGGAACTGCGTTGTGTCCACCATCGGGGCAAGCAAGCGACCTACACACACACACACACACACACACACACACACACACACATACTACACATGGGACTTCAGAAAACTGTGTCTTATGGGTGGGGGTGGGGGAGGGGATTTTTTCATTATTTTGATTTCTTTACCTTCCTCCTCTACTCTCTTTCCTCTTTATTTTCTTCCTTATTTTTTTTTTTTTAAAAAAAAGATATAAAAGTGAAATTCTTAAAAAAAATAAAACAAAACCACAAACAAACGAACAAACAACCTAACTCATCTACTGTGGGGGCATAACAGGTGGCCGGCTCCACCCCCCCCCATTCGATCTCCCAGTCTGTGGCTTTCTGTGGACTCCCTATTTAGCTTGTCTCTTTGTTGAAACCCTGGAGGCCACCACACAGCAGCGGAGCCAAGGCAGAGGGACCACCCCTCTGGGAGGAGCCTGAGGCCCTGAGACTTGGGTGGAAGGAGGCAAAGGCTGTGTTTGGGGACAGATGGGAGTGTCAAGAGGGGCGCAGGTTGGGAAGCACTGTGCGTCCTCCCCCCACACCCCAACTTCATTGTACACTGCAGCTGTTCTATTGTACAGAAAAATTTCTATATTTGCAATGTTTGCTGTAAAATGAGAGAGAAAAAAAGAAGACTATGTCTACTAAAAAAAATTTGCAAAGGAAAAAAATCCAAATATATGTGTGTAGTGGGCTTTTACTGGGGGGGGTTCAGGAAAAAAGATATAGGGGTTCTGAGTCTTATTTAGGGGTGGGATTGTGGGTGGTAACTGAAGCAAAGGAGGCTGGGTAGAGGCAGGGCCATGCCTGCACCTGGGGCCATGTCTGATTGCACATAAACAGGGGGGTTTGCACAGATCCAGGGGCTGAGGGATGGGAACAGCCTGAGACGAGGCTCTCCTCTGAGCTTGGCATGAGCGAGAGTACCATGGTTGAAGGGCATGTGGCGGGGGAGGTCCTTTGATGCCCAGAGCTCCATCCCCTCAGAGAGTGATCCCTGTCCTGCAGCCAGAGCCTGGAGCCAGCTCTCAGCCCCCAGCCAGGCCCTGCCAACCCCTCTTTGTCTCTTGCCCACACTCTGCCATGGGCAGCCTTCCCCAAGTGACCCTCATTCTTAGTGGATGAGCAGTGGGATTCTGTGGGTGAATAACACTAGGGTTCTGGACCTGGTGGGAGGAAGTCCCTGCCAAGACTAGCCCCAGTAGTTCCTACTGTCAAGGCTGTGGTCACACCTTGTTGAAGACATGGCTCCGTTGCATGCCAGTAGCATGAGGGGCCCTGTGCTCACTCCTGACCTAGAGCTATCCTTTCCAGGGGCTGTGCAAGGAAGGGAAACCCTGTTCCCTCACTCCCATGGGCCCTGAGGCTACTATCCTACCTGGTCCTGGGCAGCGAAGAGGCCCATCTCCCAAATGATATTCCCAGATTTGTTTGGGAACCATCCCCTAATCTTCTTAAAGGCCCTGGTCACGGAAGACCCTCCACTTAGAGCAAACAACTCCCAATCCGGACTCCTGAAAAAGAGCCAATGAGATACCAGGATCCTAGATTCAGCAAAGATGCTGGGGACTTGAGGACAGAGCCACAGTTATGGTGGAAAGCAGGCTTGGGGTCTAATGGGCTGTGGGAACAGTCCCAGCTTGGCTGGGAGGAGGGTAGGGAGTATGGGAGGCTGGGGGTGGGAGCAGCAGCTTCTGCTTGCATACTCTCAGGGACTGGAGGCTCACCCCCTCCCACCTCTCTTCCAACTTAAGCACCTTGCTTAGACTCACATAGCTCCAGCATTTAGTTCTCACTCTTAGGTCCCTGGAGGCCATAGAGCTGCACACAGGGGCCTCAGGGGGCTCCTAACCAGGGTGGGCTTGTTAGCACCCTGCCAGTGAGCCCAACCGAAATGGACACCCCCTTCCTGAGGGCACACATGCCCTTTGCTTTCCTAGCAGGTCTAACAGGCACCAAGTCAGCCCCTCCCCAGCTGTGTTAGCTCTGCTCTCCTGAGCAGGGTGAGAACATAAGATCCATTCATGGAGCAGACCCAGTGCATCACAGTCAGTAGAGCATGCAGGATTCAGTGGTAAGACCCAAGAAGGGCCTGCTCTGCCCAAGGGCATACAACCACTCTTTGACTGCCCTGGTTACAGGACAGAAGGAGGTGGCCAGACCATCTCAGCCTGCTGTTCCCTGCCACTGAGGAGATAGAATGGACTATTTATAGGAAATCAGGGAGAGGAACAAAATTGAAGTGTCTGCTCTGTAGGCCAGGCAGCCAGCCAGCCAGTGCAGGTGTGTGACAGGACTGGACAGACAGAGCTGGCACTGATAGGAGAGTTAAGGGCTCTGATAGGAGAGTTATGGGCCCAGAGAGGGATGAGGGCAGAGAGGTGAGTAGAAAGAGGAGTGCTGTAGCGCCGTGCTGAACAGTGTCAACTGTCAACTTGACACACCTGGGAAGAGGAGCCTCAACTGGGGAACGTCTTCTATCAGACTGGTCTGTGAGCACGTCTCTGGTTGTTGAGTGACATGATTGTTTCTTGATTGTTGAGTGGCATGGGAAGGCCCAGCCCAGTGTGGGTGGTGCTGCCCCTGAGCAGGTGGTCCTGAGTTGTATAGGAAAACAGGTTGCGCACAGATCAGGGAAGCAATCCAGTAAGCAGAGTTCCTCTATGATCGTGCTTCAGATCCTGTCTTCAAGTCCCTGCCCTGACTTCCCTCAGTGATGGACTGTGACGTGGGAGATGTAAGATGAAATAAACCCTTACCTTCCCAAGTTGGTTTTGGTCAGTGTTTTGTCACAACAATAGAAATCTAACTAGGACAGGTACACAGGGTGTTCAGAAGCTGGAAGCCTGGCTATCGACTCTGAGTCTCCCAGGGTCCCCTGGAGCCAATGGACTGTCATCCTAATCCCCAGGCGGGCCTGATGACAGAGATCTACACACCCACCAAGTCCTCACGGGGAGAATAGCGTTGATAAGGAGACAGGAGACATCAATGCTTATCAGTGCCCACTGTGTGCCGAGCTCTGCCCAGCTGAACTAGGGAATTCACAGGCTGACACTTGCTGTGGAAGGAGGAGGAGCTTTAGAGATGTTGGGGGATGGAGATAGAAAGCCTTGGAGTGCTTCCTGAAAGGGGTGGGACTTGGTTTGGAACAAGGGAAAAGAAAAAGGGGGTGGGAGATCTCTGTAGATGGTCCCTGTCTGCTGCTTCCAGGGAGCAAGCTTGGGGGGAGAGCAGTGTGGAAAGTCTGGGAGGCCAAAGCAGGGGCCTGGACTCAGGCTCTGCCTCCGTGACTGTGCACACAGACAGCCTGGAGTCCCAGCCACATCATCTAGTCAGTGTGAGGATGGCTCCCTGACTTTTCCGCCCTGGGCTTCATTACCAGAAACAGTCATGTCCGCTATTCATTGTCACAAAAGAACCACACAGGACAGCCACAAGAAGGGAGGAGGGGACCCCAGAGGACAAAGGCTGTTCCACATGTCTCTTATCCTCCATGAACCAGTGTGGCATGCCCTGTCTATGGGGGCTGAGGGAACTACCCCAAAAGGCACATCAGCCATGGGCTGTACAGTCTCTAAAATGATTTAAAGTAGTAGACTTGAATGAGTGAGTTTATAGCAAGACCAAGTAACAGTGCAAATAGAGAGACAGAAGGATGGATGGATGAATGGATGGATGGATAGAAACAGAAGGATGGATGAATGGATAGATAGAGATGGATGGATAGAAACGGAAGGATGGATGAATGGATAGATAGAGATGGATGGATAGGGATGGATGAATGGGTGGATGGGTGGATGGAGATGGATGGATAGGGGTGTATGGATAGATGGATGAACAAATGGGTGGATGGATAGATGGGTGAACAAATGGGTGGATGGATGGGTGGATGGATGAATGGGTGGATGGGTGGATGGATGAATGGGTGGATGGGTGGATGGATGGATGGGTGGATGGGTGGATAGATAGATGTATGCATCTTCCATGGCAAGTGGAGAACAGATGCACCATACTCTTGACCAGCCAGGAAGCCTCACACAATTCCATGGATGGATAGAAACAGAAGGATGGATGAATGGATAGATAGAGATGGATGGATAGGGATGGATGGATGAATGGATGGATAGAAACAGAAGGATGGATGAATGGATAGATAGAGATGGATGGACAGGGATGGATGAATGGATGGATGGGTGGATGGAGATGGATGGATAGAAATGGATGGATAGAAATGGATGGATGAATGGATGGATAGAAACAGAAGGATGGATGAATGGGTAGATAGAGATGGATGAATAGGGATGGATGAGTGGATGGATAGATGGAGATGGATGGATGAATGGATGGATAGAAACAGAAAGGTGGATGAATGGATAGATAGAGATGGATGGATAGGGATGGATGAATGGATAGATGGGTGAATAGAGATGAATAAATGCATAGAGATGGATGAATAGATGGATAGAGAGATGGATGGATGGATAGAGATGGGTGGATGGATAGAGATAGATGAATGGATGGACAGCTGGAGATGGATGGATGGAAAGAGATGGATGGATGGGTAGAGATTAATGGATGAATGAGTGGATAGAGATGGATGGACAGATGAATAGATAGAGAAAAATGGATGGATGGATTGAGATGAATGGATGAATGGATGGATAGATAGAGATGGATGGATGGATGGATAGATAGATGGAGATAGATGGGTAGCTAGAGATGGATGCCAGGCATTGTGGCACATGCCTTTAATCCCAGCACCTGAGAGGCAGAGGCAGGCAGATCTTTGTGAGTTGAAGGCCAGCCTGGTCTACAGAGTGAGTTCCAGGCCAGCTGGGGCTACAGGGAGACCCGGTCTGAAAAAGACCAAAAAAGAAAAAAAAGAGATGGCTGGATGGGTGGATGGATTGAAGGGTGGAGATGAATAGATAAACAGATGGACAGATGCATGAGTGGATAGAGATGGATGAGTAGATAGATGATTGATAGATGGATAGAGATGTATGGATAGACAGATAGATGGATATATGAATAGAGACATATGTGTGTATGTATTGATGGATGGGACAGAGATGGGTGAGTGGATAGATGGATGGATGGAGCTATGGATGGGTAGGTGGAGGATGGATAGATGAATAGAGATGAATGGATAAATAGATGGATGAATGGGTGGGTGGGTGGATGGATGGATAGATAGATATGGATGAGTGGTTGGATGGAGGGGTAGATAAATGTGTGGATGTGTAGGGGGGTGGGAGGGAAGTTGAAGCAGCCGGCTGGAATTCCCCATTCAGGGTCTCAGGCAGAGCAGAGATCTCCTCAGGTGAGGCTTCCAAGTCAAAGAACAAATAGCAGCATATAGAGATGACATCGTTAAACCCAGGGCTCACATCATCCAGCAGAAACCCACTGGGGAAGTTGAGGCAGCCAGCTGGAGTTCCATTGAACTTTCTCTCTGTGCCTGGGCTTCCCATGGCTGGACTTCCGGCTTCTCTTTCCCACTGCGGACACTTTTCTGTCACGGATAAACAATGGTAACCTCTGCTGGGAATGGTTCACCTTCTAGCTGTTCTCAGGGACACAATGTTGTTACTCTTGGGATGTTTAGATATTCTCTTCCCTCCATGTCTCAGTGCTCAGCTTCTCAGTCAGCTCAAACGGCATATGGCAATTTACCAATATAATATACATTACAGTGTCCCACAACCTGAGCAGGTCAAAGCCACGGGGAGGGACAAGTCACTTCCTAGAGACACATGACAACCAGTCTGGACCAGGGCGGAGGAGACAGGGCACTGAGCATAGAGGTTGTCCCTCCTCAGGGTGCAGGAGCAGAAAACACATCCATTTGGGCATTCATTTATTCAGCATGCATTTATAGGACAACTACTATGTGCCACACTCAGAGACAGCCAACGACCGTCTACCCACCTGACCACTGAGGCTGTACCAACCCTACTCCTAGAAAGACAGTGTAGCAGGTCCACAGGGCAGGTGAACTTCCTCCCAAAGCAGTAAAGAGAGAGGCCCACAGCACCCTGGACAGGGACCTTGGGTGAGGGAGGGTCATAGCCGGCCTGCAGTTGAGTTCTACCTTCTTCCCATCATCCTCTGAGCTCCTCAGAGGCTAGATGACAGGACACCAGGAGTCAGGGTGCCCGGAGCTGGCAGAAGTATGCAGAGGACCACCCAGGCTGGGATGCCAACATACCAGTTGGGACAGTGGGGAAGGGAGACATGTGTTTGAGGCTATGAAGGACAGACAAGGAGCCAGCAACATAGAAACAGGTAGGTGGGGCGGGGGTAAGGGGCCTCAGCTGGTGGGGATGCCAGGAGTGTAGATCACAGGACGGAGGGAGGCAGGTGCTGCTGGAGTTAGAAACTGGGGCAGAGTGGGTGGGGGCGTTGGCCAGGCTGGGCAGCCTGCCTTGCAAGTGCGAAGAAATCTGAGTGAGCTGTAAACTCCAGGGAGCCAGAGACGGTATTTTAAAACAGAATAACTTTTATTGATTCTTCTTATCTCCAAAGTAATCCTTTTATTATATAAGTTTCAGAACACAGCTAAACATAAAGAGAAGAGAACTCATCAAATCGCTCCACCCTGAGATAGTTATGGTAATTTGAGGTCCGCCCACAACGACTGGAGTCCTCTGGGAGCTAGTTTTCTTTAGGGTCCTCGCTCCTCCTCCGAGTTGGGTGTAGTACATGAAGGTGGCGGGGGGATGACTAGCTGTGGGTGTGGGGTGTGCAGGAATGTATGTAGAGGGCTAAAACAACAGGGAGAGACTGTGAGCTGTCGTCAGCACCTCGGATGGCCTCCACTGGAACCCCGAGCTCTGTCCTTATCACTTTACTTGTACTTCCTGGGGGATTTAAAAAAAATATTTTATTATTTTTATTTTATGTGTATGGGTGTAGTGCCTGCATGTATGTGAATGCACCTGTGTGGTACAGTGCCCACGGAGGACGGAAGAGGCCGTCAGGTCCCCTGGTACTGGAGTTACAGACAGTTGTTAGCTGCCATGTGGGTGCTGGGATTTGAACCCAGTTCTTCTGCAAGAACAGCCAGTGTTCTCAACTACTGAGCCGTCTCTCCAGCCCCCAAGATTTTTTTTAAAGACAGGGTCTCACTATGCACCCCTTGCTGGCCTGAAACTATGTAGCTCAGGCTGGCATCAACTCACAGAAATCTGCCTGCCTCTGCCTCCTGAGTGCTGGGATTAAAGGTGTGCACCACTGTGCCTGGCCCTAGGAGATATATAGATATTTTAAAAATATATTTTATTTATTATTTTTATTTTATGTGTATGAGTGTACTGCCTGCATGTGTGTAAATGCATCCATGTCATGCAATGCCCGAGAAGGTCAGAAGAGGGCATGGATCCTCTGGAACAGGAGTTACAGATGGTTGTTAGTCGCCCTGCAGGTGCTGGGAATCAAACCTGGGTCCTCTGCAAGAGCAGCCAGTGCTCTTAACTACTGAGCCATCTCTCCAACCCTAGGAGACATATTTTAAAAAACATTTAAGAAATTATGTGCGTGTCATTTATATGTGTGTGCACGTGTGTGCAGGTGGAGCCCAGAGGTCAACTTTGGGTGTTTTCTTTCATTGCGTTCCACTGTACTTTTTGAGACAGGATCACTCACTGAACCCGGAGTCCATCAATTTGACTAGAATGGCCAGCCAGTGAGCCCCAGACATCTTCCTGTCTTCACCTCCCCAGCACTGAGATTACATGTGCACTCCATTATGGTCTGTTTTCATGTGGGTTCTGGGGACCTGAACTCAGATCTGTTTGCTTGCAAGACAAACACGTGCATATTTTGGGTTTGAAATCTGTAGTTACAGAGAGTTGCAACACTGTAGTGTCACCCAGAATTCCCTGTGCAATCTATCTTTGTTTGATTTCCAACAGTGTACGTGTGTGTGTGTGTGTGTCTGAAAACTTACCCTCTATATCTAGACATACCCAGCTACCATCACAATGAAGACACACAAAGACAATGGATTCTTCATCACTCAGAACTCCCTTCCCAAATCACATCCCTGTTGCTAGTGGCAACCACAAGCCTCTTACCTGCTCTGGCCTCAGAATAGTACATAACTGTGATCTTTGGGACTCCCACTCCCCGCACTAACCATAAAGCAACTGAGCTGTTGCATGTCAGTGTTTTGTTCCTTTTCATCTCTGAGTAATATTCCATTGTATGAGTAATAGAGCAGAGCTTTTCAAACTCTTATTTATGGAAGGTCATTTGGGATGTTTACAACATGAGCTGAAATGAACGAAGTTGCCATGAAAACTGCACATGGGCTCTGTGTGAACGTGTGCTCATTTCTGTGAGATAAACATTCAATAGAGTAACAGCTAGCCTATGTTTTAACCTTCCTCTTCCCATTCCCCAGTCAGGGAATACACCATGCTCAGCCTTCCTTGAACTTTTTGCTTTTTGAGACAGGGTCTTCCTGTAGCCCCAGCTGGCCTGAAACTGCTATGTAGACCAGGTTGGTCTCTGTCTTACAGATATCTGCCTGTCTCTGCCTCCCCAGTAGAGGGATTAAGGAGTGTGCCACCATGCCCAGCCTTTTTTGGGCTTCTATGTTGCTTTAGACAGGGCCTTAAGTAGACCAGGCTGGCCTTAAAATCTCTATGTAGCTGAGGATGATCTCGAACTCCTGATCTCCTGCCTCCACCTCCCAAGTGTTGGCATTATGGCATTACTGGTGTGCACTTCCAGGTCACAATCCACCATTGAGGGAAGTCAGGGCAGGAACTCAAGTAGGAACTTGAAGAAGAAACCATGGAAGGCACTGCTTTCTGGCTCCCTCAATACAACTCAAGCTTAG
>NW_008354274.1:4025593-4027077 GCF_000622305.1 Nannospalax galili | reverse complement strand
CTCTCTCTCTCTCTCTCTCTCTCTCTCTCTCTCTCTCTCTCTGTTGTTTTGAGATAGGGTCCCACTATTCAGCCCTGACTGGCCTGATACCCTCTCTATGTAGCCCAGGCTAGCCTTCAACTTACAGAGATCCATATGCCTCTGCCTCCAAAGTACTGGGATTAAAGTATCGCCCCACCACGCCCAGCTTAGCTAGCTTTTTTACACAGCCCAGGACCAGCTGCCTAGGGATGGTGCCACCCACAGTGGTCTGGGCCCTCCCACATCAATTCACAATCTAGACAATGCCCCACAGTCATGCCCACAGGCTGATCTGATCTGGGCAGTCCTTCAGTTGAGACTCCCTTCTCAGATGACTATAGACTGTGTCAAGTTGGCAGTTAAATCTCACTAGGGTATATACACTTGTGCAGGTTGAAGGTTGTCTTTCTTTTTAATATTTTATTTGTTATCGTTGTGTTATATATATGAACGTATTGCCTACATGTTGTAAGTGCATTTGTGTCATGAAATGCTGGGAGAGGTCAGAAGAAGGCGTCAGATCCCTTGGAACTGGAATTATGAAAGGTTGGTAAGCACCATGTGGATGCTGGGAATCAAACCTGGATCATCTGCAAGAGCAGTCAGTGCTCTTAATGGTTAAGCCATCTTTCCAGCCCTTGAAGGTTTTCTTTCTTGTTTCAACCAGAAAACAAGTTTTCAGCCACTCAGGGCAGAGGATAATATTTGTTCCCAATAGTCCCCTGTTCCCTTCCTCAAGTTAGAAGTCTCCTAATTTTCTTTCTGTTTAGAAAACTTTTTCAGCAGTTGGCAGAGGGGAGCTCATTGGTGACCAATTCTTTTAAAGATCTAAAAAGGATTCTTGACTCCCTGAATGGAGACAAGACCTTTATCTCACTTTTGGAGGGGTAATTCAGGCATGACCCTCTCTCTCTGCCCAGGGAAGCACGCCCCCTTCCAGCCCCCATAAGTCTGATGGAAAATCTGCTGCCACGCCAGTGGTTACTCTCCTGTGACACGTTGCCTTTCTCTAGCTGCTTTCAATATTATTTACATGTCCTCCCTCCTTCCGTAACTCTCCCAACACGTGTGTTCCATCTTTTGGTACTGCTCTGTGGATTCCTGAGGCTTTGCTTCTTTGTGCTCTGTCTGCTTTTTCCATGTCATCCAGACTGTATAATTTCTATAATCTTTTGGGTTTGCTGCTTCTTTTTCTCCAAATATGTTGTGCATGTGTGTGTGATGTGTGTGCTCATATGCAGGTGTGTATGTGTGTGTATGTGTGCAGTGGCCCAATTTCCATCCTTCCTTCCTTCCTTCCTTCCAAAAGTTGGAGTTTATTAAGAGATATTAAACAATTTAAAAATTACATTTGTTGGGGCTGGAGAGATGGCTCAGCGATTAAGAACACTGTTCTTGCAGAAAACCGGGGTTCAAATCCCAGCACCCACATGGCAGCTAACAACTGTCCGTAACTCCAGTTC
>NW_008354274.1:4014541-4025490 GCF_000622305.1 Nannospalax galili | reverse complement strand
TTCCTTCCTTCCTTCCTTCCTTCCTTCCTTCCTTCCTTCCTTCTTCCTTCAAGCCCGGGTCTTCTGCAACAGCAGTCAGTGCTCTTAACCACTGAGCTATTTCTCCAGCCCCTTATATTGTTTCTTAATCGAGATTTTCTATTTCTTTGTTTTGAAAGTATTTGATGGCTCAGTGCATAAGAGTGCTTGCCGTGCAAGCATGAGGACCTGAGTTTGAAACCTCAGCACTCACTAAAAAGCTGGGCATGTCCACACATGAACCTGTAACCCCAGAGCTCTGGAGTGGAGACAGGATTAACGAGGCTTGGCGACTGCCAGCCTAGTCCAAGTTCAGTGAGAGACCCTGTCTCAAGGGGATAAGGCCAAGAGTGACAGAATAGGACACTGATGTCCTCCTCTAGCCTCTGCACACACAGATGTGAATATCTGCACACAAATGTGTGTGTGTGTGTGTGTGTGTGAGAGAGAGAGAGAGAGAGGGAGAGAGAGAGAGAGATGCTTTTTTTTTTGTCTTTTTGTCTTTTTGAGACAGGGTCTCCCTGTAGTTCCAGCTGACCTGAACTCACCACATAGCCCAGGCTGGCCTCGAACTCACAGAGATCCGCCTGCCTCTGCCTCCCGAGTGCTGGGACTAAAGGTGTGCACCACCACACCCGGCTTGAGATAGCTGCTTTTTAAAGTGTTCTTTTCCATCACTCCTTTGAAAGGTCTACCATGTGATTTCAGGACCAGGACCTCGGGACCCTCAGCACCAGGGTATGAGGGTGAATTTTTCTCATGCTGAATTTGGGTCGACTAGTTCATAGAAAGCTGAGTCATTTTTTATGCATAATTTTTTGAAAGTTTCAAAGTTTTTTTTTCATACAGAAGCAGCTCTAGTTAATACCCTTAATAACTAAGATAATATAGAATTGTCCAATCAAAAACAATTGCAAGCAGGGCATAGTGATGAACTTTATTCCCAGCAGTGGGGAGACAGGGGCAGGCAGATCTCTGTGAGAGCCAGGCCAGCTGGGGTTAAGGGAGACCCTGTCTAAAAACAAAGAAAGAAACAAAAAAAAATCATACTCCATATGGCAATGATTCTGCATAACTAGCGGCACTGAGGGGAAAGTCATTCACACAGTGAAAATACTTGCCATGGTTTTAATCATATCATGTGTATGTGATTATTGTGTGCTGGTGTGTGAACATGTACAGCCTGTATATGGAAGCTGTAAGAAATTAATCATTATGGCCTATTTTCAGAACGAGGTGTGTTTATAAGCCATCAATGAATCACAGGAGGCACTGGACCCCTGTCTTCCCAGCTAGAAGCAGGGCCTTGCTTGCCTGGGTACTTTTCAGTGTATCTTAGGTTTGAAAAATTGCAGACCTCCTTTTACTTTTTTTTTTTGAGACAGTCTCACTATGTAGCCCCATCTATCCTAGAACTCGCTACGTAGACTGGGCTGGCCTCAATCTCATAGAGATCCACCTGCCTCTGCCTCCCAGGGATTAAAGGCAGGCACCACACTCGCAGCTCATCAATCTCTTTAATAAAGTCTATTTTTTTCACAGACTGTTGGTAACAGCCCCATTCTCCACAGCCCAAAGTGGAAGCAAACCCAACGGAAGGGATGAACTGGAGTTCCCAAAGAGCTAAATACCCTTCTGTATAAGGATGATGGTTCCAGCACACAGAATCCACGCATGAATCTCTCTCACATTGAGCCACATAGACCAGTCAATGAAAGACGACACATTGCACTCCACAACTTGTGTGTGGAGGTCAGAGGACAACTTGCAGGGGTCAAGTCTGTCCTACTACATGGGTCCTGTGATGGTTTGAATGAGAAAATCCCCCCATAGGCTCCAAGTATTTGGACATTTTATCCCCAGTTGTTGGCACTGTTTTGGGAGGCCTTAGAAGGTGGTTATGCTGGAGGAAGCACGTCACTGGGTGGGGGGAGTAGAGTTCTTAAGCCTTGCCAGATCTCAAGTCACTCTCTTGCTTCCTGTGCCTGCTTGAAGATGTGAGAGGTTAGCGTCCACTCCTCTTCCAGTTACCTCTGGCACCATGCCTCCCCGCCATGATGGACTATAGTTTCCCTGGAACTGTAAGCTCAAATAAACTCTTCCTTCTATAAGTTGCCTTGGTCAGTATTTCTATCACAGCAATGGAAGAGTAACTAATACAGGCCCTTGGTATCAGATTCAGATAATCAGGCTTGGTGGCAAGCATTATCTGCTGAGCCCCCAGAGGCTGATTTTTTTTTAACATACTAAGAAACCCAGCTCAGCTCTAATACAAAATAATATTCATATTCTTTTCATGTCTTATTTCATATCTTTTAAGCTTAAATATGTAAGACTAGAGCCGACGGAATGGCTTAGCCAGTAAAGGTGCTTGTAGTCAAGCCTGAGGATTCGAGTTCAGTTCCCAGGACCCATGTGATAGAAGGAGAGAACTGGCTACCAAAAGTTGTTCCAGGATTTCCACACACAGGCCCTGGTATACATGTCCACTATGTGTATGCACAAAATAAATAAATAAATAAATAAATAAATAAATAAATAAATAATAGGATGTAATACATGTTTTCAAAATAATTTCTATTGAATTTTTATGTATTTCATACATAAAATCATCTTTATACCCTCTCCCTGCGTCCCCTTTGGCACCTCCCATAGCCCCCACCCACCCACTGGAGTTCATACATTTTGTCATTTGTATTAAGGCCTATTATGTAAAGTTTGTGTCCCGAGATGTCCCTCAGTGCAACCACATCTACTGGGGTTTACTCAGCCTATCTAGAATCTTCTCTCCAAAAAAAATCTGGTCTTCCTCACCCAGCAGTAATCAGCTGTCAATGATTCTTTGACTAAGATTGGGGCTTTCTGTTCATTTCCACAGTTCTGTGCTGGGTTTTTGTCTGCCTAAGTTTGCATGGGTCTTGGGCACATTGACATCACTACTGTAGGTTTGTATGAGAAGGGTCCCTGGCACCTGTAGGACCATTTCCATATGGTCATGCACCTCCTCCCTGGCTCTTACAATCTTTCCATCCTCTCTTCCACAATGGTCCCTGAGCCCTGGGTGAGTGGACCTCAGTATATGAGTCCTGTCCAAGAACTTACACTCTGCCAAAAAAGAGGCTACTTTGATGGGTGGTGACTGGGATACTTGTCTATAAATTTAAGGATCCATATTTTGCACATAGTAAGAAATTACATTTATCTAGGGATATGAGAGCCTTGGGTTTTCTCTACGATTGGTGACCTCTCTAGCTATGTGTATTTGGCTAGGTTTGCAGTACTAGACATGAGTTTCTTCCCATTGAGTGGGCTTTAAGTCCAATTAGGTAGCTGTTGATTACCCCCAAGATAAAAATGCCACTCTGCACCAATGTCATTTGCTGTGCAAGTCACTGATACGGTTTTTAGGCCTTGAAGCTAGGGATGGACCATCGATTGATGTACCAGCTTTCACAGTGCTCTCCAAAGCTATGAGAGCTAGCCTTCAGGGGAGGTGGCTTCCAGGTCAGTTCCAGCTCCACTGCTCCAAATCCTGTCTCCAGAGTATGTCCTGTTTTCAGCAATCGGGTCTTACCATCAAGTTCTGGGAGCCCATCAAGAACTGTGGCAAAAGCCTGTGTAACTTTGGGAGTCTCTTGGACTACCCTGGCCAACAACTCAAAGGGAGGTTTCTCCTGTCTGGCACTGTTCCTTGTTATGTAGCCTTCAGCTGTACTTATGGACTCACGTAGGGATACCGTATATGTAATTTTTCAGTAGGTTTTTGGACTAATACGACATAGTAACTTATCTAGGGTCAGGCGTTGGAGTTTCCTGTTTAATGGTTGAGCTGATGATCCACCCTGTTTGGTGTCACTGTCCCATAGGTACTGCCTGGAGCTCCCTGGGCAGACACCAAACCCCATCTTCAGTCCCATCTGCTCCTGAACTGAGCTCTGGCTCCTGCATCGTCCATCCCTTCCCGCTCTCTGTACGTGTTAGTCTGGGCAGCAATGCTTCTTAACAATAGACAAGGCGAGACCCTGCGTTACTTCCCCATCTTCAATCTCTTTCTTGGCTCTTCCAGAGACGTGCTGGCGGCTGCTGGATTCTGTTCCAGGAGCCGGGCTGGGCTTTAGTACAGGATTGCTTCAAATTTATTGACTGACTCAAGGAAAATGGCATCTTACGTTGTTCAGGCTCCAGGGCAGCACCTCCCAAGGCTCACTTTTGATCCACAGTCTTTTGTGAGATGCTCTGTGGTGGATGCTGCTTTCCCTTCTCCCTTTTGGGGTGTGCTGCCTGCCAGTGGACCAGCCTGGCAACCCTTCCCATGTCTTGACTTCCAGCTTGTGGTCTTTCCCAGGACAGATGGATTCCTCACCCAGAAGCCAGAGTTCCCTTCCCCTGAAGAGGGGGACATGTGACCTCAGCTGAGCCAATCAGAAGTTTGGTCTTGCAGGCCCATGTCTGTCAGATCTATGATCCAAGTAAGATTGCCTCTGTGTGTGTGTGTGTGTGTGTGTGTGTGTGTGTGTGTGTAACTACTGTTTACTCTTACACTGGGAATGTGGCTCAGTTGTTAGCTCACCTGCCTGGCAAGCATGAAGCCCTGGGTTCCATCCCCAGCATTGCACAATCTAGGCATGGTGTTGCATATTTATAATCTCAACATGGGGAGGTGGAGAAAGGAGAGTCAGGAGTTCAAGGTCATCCTTAGATGCATAGCAAGTTTGAGGTCAGCCTGGGCTACATAAGGTCTGGTCTCAACAGAACAAAGAACGTTTTTGTATGTGGTTTCATGTTCTTGGTATTGTGTGTATATATTTCTGTGTGTTGTGTGTATATGCTGTGTGTGTTGTATGTGTTCTCTGTGTTTGTATGTATGTTTCTGTGCTGAATGTGCTGTGTGTTATATCTGTATATTTTGTGCATTATGTATATATGTTTCTGTGTATGTATGTATTTATGTGTGGTACATACCACACATAATATGTCTGTGTGTCTGTGTCATGTGTATATGTGTGTATCAGTGTGTGGTGCATGTCTGTCTATGTCATGTGTGTATATGTGTGTCTATATATGTGTTTCTAGGTCTGTGTGTGTCTGTGTTTCTGTGCATGTGTGTGTATGTCCATGTGTTGTATGTCTGTATAAATGTATGCATGTGTGTATGTGATTGTGTGTATCACTGATGTTTATGTGTGTCTATGTCTATGTGTATGTATGTCTGTGTGTTTCTGTGTGTATAGGTGCATGCATGTATGTATGCATGTGTATGTGTGTATGCATATGTGTGGTATGTATATGTCTATGTCTGAATGTGTATGTGTGTATGTATATGTGGCATGCATGACTGTATGTCTGCATGTGCATGTATGTGAGCATGTTGTCTGTATGTGTATGTACATATATTTCTGTATGTGCATGTGTGTGGTGTGTGTATGTATGTTTATGTCTGTGTGTCTGTGTGTGGATGTATGTGTATGTCTATGTGTGTGTGCCTCTCAGCGGCACTGTGGGCTGGGGACACACCTGGAACACATGGGTCTTTGAGTTGTTTTCTCATTGCTGTGCCCAAACACCTGCCAAAGCGACTTATTCCGGCTTACAGTCTGAGGGAATACATGCTGGGGATACATTATGGTTTGTGTCTCTGTTGCTGTGATAAAATATTGACCAAAACCAACTTGGGGAGGGAAGGGTTTATTTGGCTTACAGCTCACAGTCCATCATCAAGGGAAGGCAGGGCAGGAGCTGAGGCAGAGGCCATGGAGGAACGCTGCTCACTGGCTTGCTCAGCTGCCTTTCTTAGATAGCCCAGGCCCACCTGCCTAGGGTTGGCACTCAGTGGGCTGGGCTCTCCTACATCAGTTAGCAAGAAAATGCCCACAGACATAGCCATAGACCAATCTGATGAAGGAAATTCCTAGGGGTCTCTAGTTTGTGTCAAGTTGATGAAAAAACAGGAAGACATGGCAGTAGGGGCCTGAGGCTAGAAGGTCACATTGTGTTGGTGACTAGGAAGTGGAGAGTGAACAGGAGTGAGGCTGGCTACAAAACCTCAAGGCCCACCCTAAGTGACCCACTTCCTCCAGTGAGGCTCCACCCCCTCCAGGTTCCATAACCTTCCAAAATAGCACCACCAGCTGGGGACCATGTGTTCAAAGATGTGAGCCTGTGGGAGACATTTCACATTCGAGCCACAGCAGATTCAGACTTCAGCGTGTTCCTGGCCCTGTCCCATTGGAAAATTAGCTGCTGTTCCGGCCTTCACTGCACAGCCTATTCGTCCTCTGAAGATGGTTCACAGCATCCCACAGAGCAAGAAAGCACGTACAGCTCCATCTCTACCCTGTCCTTGGGTTAGCACAATGTCACAACACGACAGTCACTGCTTACAGTCTGTCTTGCCCTCTGGGAGGCTGAGCCCACCCCCTCATTCTTGAGTCCTTTCTCTTTAAATTCTAGAATCAGCTTATCAAGTTTCACAGAAGTCCCTGGATGCTGCCCGCAGCCCCTCTCTGTGGCGTGGCTGAGGCCCTTGGTCAAGGGAACTTCCGCGTGCTTTGCTTTGCTAAGCACTTTTTATTACAGAGAAATTGACATTACTTTAAAAACTGCTTTTCCTTCAACTACTGAGCTAAGCAAAGATTTTTCTCCTTTATTCGTTTCTGTGGAAAAGTGCATAATCATATGCCCCAATGCTAAAATGTTAAAATGATGCTGGAATCCAAGGGAGAACTTGGACATAGTGGATTTGTATATGCACATGTGAGCATGTGTGCACACAGGGAGGCCAGAGGTCAGCCACTTAGTGCTCTCTCACTCTCACCCAGAGCTTACCAGGTAGGCTCAGCTCACCTGGTTGGGCAGCAAGCCCCAGAGGCCTCCTGTCTCCGCCTCCCCAGGGCTGGGGTCACAAGTGCATACAACAATGCCTGGCTTTTCTACGTGGGTCCTGAGAATTGAACTCAGACCCTCATGCTTGTGTGGTGAGCACTTGACTGACTGATCTACCTCTCCAGACCCTCGATGTGGCTTGTTTTATATGTACTGATATTGACCTATTACAGTGTGGCCAAATAATTCAAATATTTTGCCATCCATCCATCCATCCATCCATCCATCCATCCATCTATCACCTATCAATCATCTATCTATGTACCTATCAGTCAATCAGTCATCTACCTACCGACCATCTAGCTTCTCGCAATCCTTTATCATCTATTGGTCATCTATAGATCTATCATCTATGGATCTACCTATCTATTGTCTATCTATATAATCTGTCATCTATCTACTATCTAGCTATATTTATCTATCATCTATCAATCATCTACATCTATTTACCCTGTATCTGGTATCTCTCTATCCGCCATTGATCAACTATCATATACTACCATCTATCTATATAATCTATCATCTGTCTAATAGACTATATCACCTATCTATCATATCTATGATCTATCTATATCTATAATCTATCTCCTGTCTATATCATTCATGTATCTTCTGTCTGACTATATATCTCCATCTAAACACACACAGTCGCACACTCACATGGCTGGGATGTCTGTAGAACTTTGTGTATATGACTATAATTGCCAATCACAGAATTGGTAGCATTTCCTTTTTTTCTCTTTGCTGGAGACGCAAATAAACTCAGAATCATGTGCTTCTGCCACGTTTTGCTAGAACTTGCCCACAGAGTGAGATGAGACTCATTTTTCTGTTATGGGAAGATTTCTGAAACACTGATTAAATTTTGTTGTAATACAACCCAAATTGTCTCTTTGAAGCCCTTTTTTTGGAGTTTGTGTCTTCCTGGAAATCCATTCATTTCATTGATATTGCCACATTTGTTTAACAAAAGATGTGTGTAGTATTGTTAACCTTTGTTAACTCTGGAAGGTTCTCTTTTCAACTCATTTGTGTATCTTCCTTCCTTCCTTCCTTCCTTCCTTCCTTCCTTCCTTTGTATCTTCCTTCCTTCCTTCCTTCCTTCCTTCCTTCCTTCCTTCCTTCCTTCCTTCCTTCCTCCCTCCCTCCCTCTCTCCTCCCTCCCTCCCTCTTTCCTTCTCTCCCTTCATTTCTCTTCTTCGTGCAAATATCACAATTTCAATTTTCTTTGCGGATGACTAAAACTCCATTGTGTATAGATGTCCTACTGTTTTCATTCATCTGTTGATGAACATCTAGGCTTGGTTCTATGTTGTAGTCATGAATAGTACATTAATAAACATGGAGTTCTTTGGGTATATGCCCAGGAGCTGTATAGCTGGGGCATATATATATTCTTTTTGTTTTTGTTTTTGAGACAGGGTCTCCCTGTAGCCCCAGGAACAGGGATGTAGACCTACTATGTAGACCAGGCTGGCAGAGATCCACCTGCCTCTGCCTTCTGAGTGCTAGGATTAAAGGTCTGCACCACTATACCTGGATATATAGTCCTTTTAAGGACATCTGTATTCTAATTTCCATAGTGGCCACACAAGCTCACACTCCCCCTGATAGTGGATAAGGATTCCTCTTTCCCCACATCATCTCCAGCATTTGTTGTCCTTTGTTATTGAAAATGGTCATTCTAACAAGGGTGAGAGGGATTCTCAAAGGAGGATTCTCCTCCCCATTTGTGTGTGTGTGTGTGTGTGTGTGTGTGTGTGTCTGCACATGCACATGGAGGCTGAATATTGATGTTGGGAATCATGTTCGGTTTCTCTTTCTCCTCAGCTGTTTCGTAGGGCTGTTTACTGAACGATAGACCATAGGCAGACGCCATCTTCCCAAGCTTGCCTAGGAACATCACAGCTAAGCTCGTTGACTTTTAGGCTCCACAAGAAAGGAGGGGCAGGGGGAGTCAGCTACACTTTTCAACCAATCAGTCAGCCCTAGAGCATGAGGGAGAGGGGCTATGGGTATGTAAACTGGGGAAGCGGAGGGGAGGCTCCCTCACCATTTTGTGCGGCTGTGGGGAAATCATCATCCATGCTTGGATGAACTTTCCAGTGTGACCTTAGGAGGGGAGCACCCAAATTCCGGTAAGTAAGCCTTCGTCTACTGTTCTGTAAGTAAGCACAATAAACTCACTGGTTTCCCAGAGTGTAATTTGGCAAAATCATACCTTCGTTTGCTGTAGGGACCAAGGGATGAGGGAGTGACATTGCTTACACCTCTCCAATAGTAATTTTGGCTACATTAATTCATTGAGGCAAGGTCGATCAAACCCAAAACTCTGTCTCTGTATTCTGAGGCTGACATCACAAGAAGGCAGCCACACCATCCCAGCTTTTAGGAGGGTTCTGGGGATGTGAGCTCCAGTTCTCATGCTAGCTCAGCCAGCCCTTTAACACAGACCATCTCCCCAGCCCTCAAAGTAGTCTTAATTTGCATTCTCCTGAAGAGCAAGGATGTTGGACACGTTTTCAAATGTTTATTGGCCATTTGCACTTCTTGAGAGCTGCGTACTCAGACTCACCATCCTGTCTATCAATTAGGAGAGTTGTGGCTTTTGCTGTTTAAATTTATAGTTCTTTATATATTCTAGATATTAACCCCCTGTGTTATTTACAGTTGGGAAAGATTTTTCTCCCATTCTGCAGGCAAGCTCTTCACTCTGTTCTCTCTCTCTCTCTCTCTCTCTCTCTCTCTCTCTCTCTGCACACAGGTGTGTGAGTGTATGAATGTGTATGAGTGTGTCTGTATGCATGTGTGAACATTCAGGTGTATGTGGAGGTGGGTGTATGTGCTCATGTATGTGTAAACACATGGAAGCCAAAGATCAACCTTAGGTGTCTTCCTCAGTCCCTCTCCACCTTGTTGTCTTTTTGAGACAGGGTCTGCCTGTAGCCCCAGCTGGCCTGGAAATCACTATGTAGACCAGGCTGGCCTTGAACTAACGCACAGAAATCTGCC
The DNA here is from genome assembly GCF_000622305.1 of Nannospalax galili. Classification (NCBI taxonomy): domain Eukaryota; kingdom Metazoa; phylum Chordata; class Mammalia; order Rodentia; family Spalacidae; genus Nannospalax; species Nannospalax galili. The sequence goes on along the minus strand of NW_008354274.1, from coordinate 4,015,578 downwards.
TGCCTCTGCCTCCCGAGTGCTGGGACTAAAGGTGTGCACCATCACACCCACTCCCACCTTGGTTATTTTTTTTTCAAGGAACGTATTGTTTTAATTTGTCTGATTTTTCACACACTATAGACCAACAGATTAATGATTTACAAAAGAAAATCAATAAGATATCTGAATTCTCTATACCTTGGCCAAAGTGGCTTCAATGACTTACTCCATTCTTGGGCCCAGTATTGATTGGCATACTTCTTCCTATGGGAGCTCCAATAGTGATGTGCTGTGGCCTCTATGACCACTTCCTTCTTATTCTTAAAAAACAAAAGGGAGGAGATGTAGGAAATCAGGACGACATGCCAGAGGACAAGATGGGCCTAACACTTTTTTTTTTACACCCACTTCCCAGACGGCACCCTCCCATAGCCTCCCTCCCCCCACTAGAGCCCTTATACTCTGATATCCCTGCTACTGTCTTCTGTGTTGTCGGCACCCCCAGCCATTCCCCACTACTTGCCCTTCTGGTGGATCTACTCAGCCTATCTAGAGGTCTTTGTTTTAGGAGGGTCAGCTGTTCCTCATCTAGCAGCAATCAGTTGTCAATATTCCTTTAGATAAGATTGGGGTCTGCTGTTCATTTTCCCAGTTCTATGCTGGGTTACTATCTGGGAGTCCCTTTGGCCACCCTGGCCAACAACTCAAAAGAAGGTATCTCCTGTCTGGCATTGTTGCTTGTTATGTAGTCTTTAGCTATGCATATAGACTATTATGATATTATATTGGCCCCTTTAATCTTTAGTTATACTTTCCTTTTCAGTGTTTAAGACTATACAGTTGGACCAGATAAACCGATTTATTTTTACTCTTAAGGTTGTTTGAGGATCTGTTCCTCAGGGGTCACATGGGCTTTGGAGGAGCCCCTGGCTCCTTTCTTTTACCAGTTCCACCTATGTGAAGATAAGTCAAAGGTCCTGCTCAACCATGGTTGGCTTTGCTTGGAAGCATGGAAGAAATGATTCCTCTGTGTTGACCCTCTTTATAGACTGGACACT
>NW_008354274.1:4002435-4014509 GCF_000622305.1 Nannospalax galili | reverse complement strand
CTCTACAGGCATATATATATACATATATATATATATATACATATATGTGTGTGTGTGTTAGAATACATGAAATTGAGCAGAGTGTTGTAAGCTAGGGTGCAAATAGGGAAGAGGAACAACTTTCAACTCAAGTACTGCACAATGCAAACATGAGGACCAATCAAGTTTATATCTGTAATCTCAGTGTTCATCATGGAGGCAGAGATAACAGGACCCTCTGGCTCACTGGCCATTCTAGCCAAAACGTTACCTTCAGTTTCCTGGAGAGACTGTCTCAAAACATAATGTGAAGAAATGATTCAAGAAGACACCATCACACAATGTCAACCTCACTCTGAGCACATTTTCATACATATACACACCCACATACAAACACACAATATTGTACAATTTATCCCCTAGGTTCCTTGTGTACCCTTCCCTCCCCTCTCCCTTAAACTAACCCAATTATTATCCATATCTCCCTTATTAAGGCCTGTTTCCTACTGTTCTTCTCTTTCAGGTTATTTCTTTTCCTTTACCTCTCTGTTTCCTTTCCATTATCCTGGTTCCTGTAGTTATGTCTGGTTGCCTACTTATTTATCAGAGTCTGGTTCTAGGATCCATGAGCCTAACACTTTTAAGTCCAGGATATATTCTCTACTAAAGGGAGGGGTGCTGAAAACACTGGCTCTGAAATCTGTCTTGCAGAAGCTGCAGGGCTAGCAGGAGAAAAGTAGATGGGTCCAAAGTTTGAGCTCCTTGCTCTGAGGGAGAGCACCTAACACTAATCCTAGCCATAAACCTAACCATGACCCTAGCCCTAGCCCTAACCCTAACCCTAATCCTAACCCTTAACCTAAACCAATCCTAATTATTACCCTAGCACTACCCTATACCAAAACACAGCCCTAACCCTAATCCTAACCCTAACCCTAAACCTAAACCTAGTCTTAGCCATAAACCTACTCCTAAGCATAAACATAACCCTAACCCACAACCCTAACTCTAAACCTAACCCTAACCTTAGGCTTAGCCGTAACACTAAATCTAACCCTAGCCCTAAACCTAAACCTAATCTTAGCCCTTAAACTGAACCTAATCCTAAACCTAATGCTAGTCCTAATCCTAACCCTAAAACTAGTACTAAACTTAACCTTAACCATAACTCTAACGCTAACTCTGACTGTAACCATAGCCCTAGCCATAAACCTAACCCTAAATCTGGCCCAAAACCTAACCCTAACCCTAACTCTCAACCTAACTGTAATACTAAGAATAAACGTAGGCTTAAATCTTACCCTAAACCTAACCCTAAACATAAACCTAGCCCTAACACTAATCCTAAACCTAAAACTCACCCAAACCCTAACCCTAACCTTAAGCCTAACCCTAACCATAAACATAATGGTTTTGACATAATCCTAACCCTAAACATAGCCCTAAACATAAAGCCAACCCTAACCCTAACCTAATGCCCTAATCTTATCCCCATCCCTAACCCTTAACCCAACCATAACAAAAATATAATCACAGCCCTGACCTTAACCCTAAACCTAGCCTTACGCATAACTCTAACCCTACCCATGCTTCTAACCCTAACCCTAGTGCTAAGCGAAAAGTAAACATAACCCTTGCCTAATCATACCCGAAATCCGAATCCTTAAACTAATTCTAATCATAAACCTAACCCTAACCCTATCTGTAGACTTAATCCCAATCCTAAACCTACAATTAACTCTAGCCCTAACCCTACAAACAACCTGAACCCTAATCTTAACTCTTAATATAGCCCTAGACCCAACCCTATCTCTAACACCAATCCTCAATTATAAACATGATAAAAGAATTCAGTGAATTTAAAGAACACACAAAGAAATCAAAGAAGGTAGGGATAAACTTCTGAATGAATTCAGAAAAGAGTTAGAAATATTGAAGAACACTCAGGAGGAAATGAAGAAGGAAGTGAAACACTCAGTAAGCCAATTAGAAATGACAGGAGAAAGCCTCACCTATAGGATGAATGAAATGGAAAACAGAATATCAAGACTGGCAGATAAAGTGGACGAATTAGACCACTCAAGCAAAGATTATGAAAAATTTAAGAAAACACAAAAATGGAATATGCAAGAATTTTATGACACCATAAAAAAACCAAACTTATAAATCATAGGCATACAGGAAGGAGAAGAATCTCAAGATAATGGTATGGAACAGATCTTCAACAGGATTGTAGAAGAAAATTTCCCAAAGACATACCCATACAAATGCAAGAAGCATGTAGAACATCAAATAGACAGGATCAGAAAAGAAACTCTCCACGGCACATCATAGCAAAAACACTAAACATTCGGAACAAAGAGACAATACTGAAAGCTGCAAAAGAGAAACAACAAGTCACAGATACAGGAAAACCCATCATGATTACAGCTGACTTTTCAGTGCAAACTATGAAAGCCAGAAGAGCCTGGACCAAAGTATTCCCAGTTTTAAATGACCACAGATGCCAACCCAGATTACTACACCCAGCCAAAATGTCTATCATAGTTGAAGGGGAAAGAAAAATCTTCCATGACATAAATAGGCTCTAAGAATTCATGTCCATCTTGGTTTTTGAGATACAGTCTCTCTCTTTTACCTGGAACTCACCAATTTGGCTAGACTGGCTAGGCATGGAGACCTAGATATTCACCTGTCTCCCCTGAGCACTGGGATTGCAAGCACACACCACCACACCTAGCTTTTTAAATGTAGATTTGGGAGCTGAACTCAAGTCCTTATGCTTATGTGGCCCTGGGTAGAAGGCCTTTAATTTCCTGTAACCCCATTTGTCAGTTCTCTGGGTTACTTCCTGTGCTATAGGGACCTTTGTCAAGATGTTCTTGTTTATTTCTATATTTTAAAGTATTTTCCTCTAGCAGTTTCAGCAATTCAGATTTTATATTAAGGTCTCTGAGTCATTTGAATTGATTTTATGTAGGGTGAGAGATATGGTTCTAATTTCATTCTTTTATATATGGATACCCAGTTTTCTGGCACTTTTTATTGAAGATTTTTCTCCAATATATGTTTTTGACATCTTTGTAAAAAATTAGGTGGTTGTAGCTGTATGAGTTATGTCTGGGTCCTCTATCTAATACCTTGATCTACATGTCTATTTTGTGCAAGTATTATCCTGCCTTTGACACTATGGCTCCATAGTATTGTTTGAGGTCAGTTTTCTAGTTTCGTTCTGTTGCTGTGATTAAACACTCCGACCAAAAGCAGCTGAGAGGAGGAGAGGGTTTATTTCACCTTATGCATCCATCACTGAGGGAAGTCAAGGTAGGAACGTGAAGACTGGTCTGCTTGCCATTCCACAAAGCATCACCTTGACCAAGGTGTTCATTCACACCAAGGAAGGACAGCAGAAACCATGGCAGACGCTGCTTTACTGGTTGGCTCACAGCCGGCTTTCTTATACATCCCAGGATGACTTACTTAGAGAATGGTGTTGCCCACAGTGGGCTGGGCTCTCCTATATCAATTAATGATCAGGAAATTCCCCATAGACATGCCCACAGGCCCACCTGATCTGGACAAACCCTCAAGTGAGATTCTCTGTATCAAATTGACAACTAAAATTGAACAGGACAATCAAATATTGTGATGCCTCCAGCATTAGCTTTTCTGCTTAGAGCTTCTTTGCCTACTTGGGAATATTTTGAGACAGGGTCTCATTGTAGCCCCAGTTGCCTTGGAACTCGCTATGTAGACCAGGCTGGCCTCAAACTCATAGAGATCTGCGACAGCAGAAACCATGGCAGACGCTGCTTTACTGGTTGGCTCACAGCCGGCTTTCTTATACATCCCAGGATGACTTACTTAGAGAATGGTGTTGCCCACAGTGGGCTGGGCTCTCCTATATCAATTAATGATCAGGAAATTCCCCATAGACATGCCCACAGGCCCACCTGATCTGGACAAACCCTCAAGTGAGATTCTCTGTATCAAATTGACAACTAAAATTGAACAGGACAATCAAATATTGTGATGCCTCCAGCATTAGCTTTTCTGCTTAGAGCTTCTTTGCCTACTTGGGAATATTTTGAGACAGGGTCTCATTGTAGCCCCAGTTGCCTTGGAACTCGCTATGTAGACCAGGCTGGCCTCAAACTCATAGAGATCTGCCTGCCTCTGCCTCCCAAGTGCTAGGATTAAAGGTGTGCACCACCACACCTGACTTTTTGTGTGTTTCTATATACATTTTAAGATTTCTTTTTTTTCTAGTTCTGTGAATGACGCACCTGGAATTTTGATGGGGGCAGCATTGACAGTGTAGACTGCCTTGTGTGACATAAACATTTCACAATATTAATTCTGCTAATCCACGAACATAGGATATCTTTCTATCTCCTAGGGTCCTCTTCAATTTCTTTACTGTCTTAAAGTCTTCATTGTAAAAGGTGTTTTACCTCCTTAGTTAGCTTGTGTTCTAGTTTGTCTCTTCATTGCTCTGACAAAATACTCTGACCACTACCAACTTGGGGAGGAAAGGGTTTATTCAACTTACATCTCCCAGGTCACAGTTCATCAGGGAGCCCAAGGTAGGAACTCAGGGCAGGAACCTGGAAGCAGGAGTTGGAGCACAGGCCATGGAGGAACACTGCTTACTGGATTGCTCCCTGGCCCCTGCTCAGCCTGCTTTCTTAGGCAACACAGGCCCACCTGCCCAGGGGTGGCACCACCCACAGTGGGCTGGGCCCTCCCACATCACTCATCAAGAAGATGCCCCTCAGACATGGCCACAGGCCAGTCCAATAGAGGCAATTCCCTGATTGAGGCTCCCTCAACCCAGGTGTGTCGAGTTGACACTAAAGCCATCCAGCAGAGCTTGATTCCTAGGTATTTTGTTATTTGCTTGAAGTTATTGCAAATGGGGTACTTTTATTGATTTCTTTCTCAGTACATTCATTATTGGTATATAGAAAAGCTACTGGTTTTGTGTGTTGATTTGGCTGCTGCTACTTTGCCAAAAGTAGTTATCAGATCTAGGAGTTTTCTAGTGCAGTCTTTTGGGTCTCCTAAGTACAGGACCTGTCATCTGTAAATACGGATGATTTGACATTTTTCTTCCATTCCTGTGTCCCTTTTATTTCTTTATCTTGCCTTACTGCTCTAGCTAAGACTTCAAATTCTATGTTGGAGTGTAGAGAGTGGACACATTTGTCTTATTTCAGATTTTAGAGGGAATGCTCTTAGTTATTTTCCCAACTGGTATAATGTTGACTGTATGTTTGTTGCATATGCCCTTTATTATGTTGAGACATGTCCTTTCTGTGCTGGTTTCTTCAGGGATTTTATTATGAAGGAGTACTGGACTTCACTGAAGGCTGTTCCTGCATCCACTGAGGTGATCATGTGGTTTCCGCCCTTAAATCAATTTACATATTGTGTTATACTTATGGTCTGTGTTCGTTGAACCAACCTTGCATTCCTGGGATGAGATGGTCATGGTGTGTGATCTTCTTAATGTGTTCTTGAAATTGGTTTGTGTTTTCTTGAGAATTCTTTGCATCTATATTGATCTTGGAAATTGACTTTTCTTTTCTTCTTTCCCTTCCTTTCTTTCTTTCCTGAAGATTTCTTTAGATTTTTTTTTGTCTTTTTGAGACAGTGTCTCCCTGTAGCCCCAGCTGGCCTGAACCTCACTATGGAGACCAACTTGGCTTTGATCTCACAGAGCTCTGCCTGTCTCTTCTTCTGCCTCCGAGGTGCTGGGGCTTCTCACTTTCACGTGTTGGACACTCATTTCTGGCTCTCATTTGTTCATTTGTTTCTCTCAGGAAAATGTATTCTTTCCTGTGCTCTTGTGTATAGGACTGCCTTTCTTCTTCCTCTGGGTATAGTATTCCGTAACATCTATTCTTCAGTGTCATGAAATGCCTTAGTTTGTGCTCACCTTGAGATATTCTTATTTCTCCATCAATTTTAAGAGATAACTTGGCTGTATATAGTCATCTTTGTTGACAGTTATTTACATTCACAGCTTGAAATACATCATTCCATGCTTTTCTGGATTTTAGAATTTGCTGTCCTAGTTAGGATTAACTGTCAACTTGACACAGTCTAGAATCACCTGAAAAGCCTCAAATGAGTAATTGTCTTTATCAGGTTGGTCTGTGGCCATGTCTGCGAAAGACTGCCTAGATTACCTTATGGATATAGGAGGGCCCAACCCACCATGGGTGGTGCCATTCCCTAGGCAGGTGGTCCTGGATAAGAAGACTATCTGCGCAAGAGCCAGTAAGCGAGCCTGCAAGCAGTGCTCTTCCACAATTTCTGCTTCAAGCTCCAAGCTCCTGCCCTGATTCTCTCAATGATGAACCTGGAAGTTTAGGCCAAATAAACTCTTTCATCCCCAAGTTACTTTTGGTCAGAGTGTTTTATCACAGTCCCTCTTTCTGTCTTAAATGGTCAGTCTAGTTGGAGGTGTATCAACTGGATTTGTCTTAAAAACAAAACAAAACAAAAACATTTAACTGTCATCCTTCCCGACTGTATCTTTATTATCTTTAATAAAGGGCCTTGAGCTTGTGGAGCAAGGGTCTATCACTGAGCTAAACTTCCAACCCTTTTACTTTAGATTTTGAAACAGGGTCTCATATGCAGCCAAGTCTGGTCTTGAACTCCTGATCCTCCTGCCTCAGCCTCCTGAGTGCTGGATGACAGGTATGCACCACCATGCCTGACTTTGTTTCCTTTTTAAGAACAACATACTTTGGGGCTGGAGAGATGGCTCAGGGGTTAAGAGCATGTACTGCTCTTGTGGAGGACCTGAGTTCAGCTCCCAGCACCCATGTCAGATAGTTCCCAATCACCTGTAACTCCAGCTCCAGGAGATCTGAAACTTCTGGCCTCTCTGGGCATTGAACACACACACACAGACACAGACACAGACACACACACACACAGAGACACACACACATACACACACACACACAATTAAATCTGGAGAGATGGCTCAGGGGTTAAGAGCATTGGTTGCTCTTTCAGGAGACCAAGGTTTGGTTGGTTCCCAGGACCTACACGGTGACTAACATGTAACTGCATGTAACTCCAGTTCCACAGGATTTAATGTCTTCTTCCTGCCTCCTTGGGCACCAAACACACTGATGTACATATGATACAAAACACACATACCCATAAAAAGTAAAAATAGTAAATAAATCTGTTTTAAAATTAAATTATATTTTATCTAACGTGCATGTGAGTGTACAGATATCAGAGGACAGCTTGCAGGAGTCAGCTCTCTCCTTCTACCATCTGGGTCCGCCTGGGGATTGAACTAAGGTTATCAGGCTTAGAAGCAAGTGCCTTTACCCACTGGTCCATCTTGTTGGTTGATCGTTTTTATGTTTCATTCATTTGGTTGTATTTTACTGTTTCTACTTAAGTTTCTAAGTGAAGCACTTAAATGATTAGTCTATAGCTTTTCTTCTAATACATGCACTTATGATTATAAAGCACTCCCCAATCACCATGTGCTATTCTCTTATTTTTTATTTATTACTTATTTTCAAGCGCTTTAAAATTTCCATTATGAGACTTATTTTTCACCCATGAGTAATTTAGAAATGCTTATCTGTGGTTAGCTAGAAGTTTGCTTTGGTGTGTGTGCGTGTGCACGTGTGTGCGTGTGTGTACGTGTGTGTGTGCGTGTGTGTGTGCATACGTACATGTGTGTGTGCGTGCATGTGTCCATGTGTGCGCACATGTGCATCCTTGTGTGTGTGTGTGTGTGTGTGTGTGTGTGTGCAGGTCAGAGGTTGGGTGTCAGCTATCTTCCTCAGTCACTACCTCATTTTCTTAAGGGCAGAGGCTTTATTTTTATTGAGACGGGGTCTCCCTGTATCCCCAGCTGTCCTGGAACTCACTATGTAGACCAGGATGGCCTCAAACTCACAGAGATCCACCTGCCTCTACCTCCCAAGTGCTGGGCTTAAAGGAATGTGCCCACCACAGTTGGCGAGTGCTGGGATTTTAAGACTGCACCACCACACCTAATTCCACCTTATTTTTTTGAGACAGGGTCTCTCACTGAACCTGAAGCTCATTGAATTGGCTAGGCTAACAGGCCAGTGAGCCCCAGGGATCCTCCTGTCTCTGCCTCCCAAGTGTTGGCATTGTAGGTGTATGCCTTCACACCTAGCCCTTTTACATGGGTTCCAGGGACTTGAACTCAGGTCTTCATGTTTGCACAGCTGGCACTGTACAAACAGAGCCATTTCCCCAGCCCAAATATGCTTTTAACTTTCCAGCTTTGGGGCAGGCTCTGTGGTGCTCACCTGTCACCCCAGTACTTAGGAGGCAGAGGCAGGAGGAGGGCCAGGAGTTCAAGCACATCTCTGCCACCTAGCAAGTTCAAGGCCAGTCAAGGCTGCATGAGACCCTGTCTTGACACACAACACAATGTAACAATTCCCAGATTCATTATGACATTGAGGTTTTATAGTATAGTTTTTGCTGTCTCCCTTCTATCTCCTTCCTTCCTCCTCCCTCCCTCCCTCCCTTGAAGTGCTGGGATGGAACCCAGGGCCTTGCACATGCTAGACAAGCGCTCAGTTAGTAAGCTACAACCCTAACCCTGTTTTTATTTTGAGTCAAGGTCTCACTCTGCAGCCCAGTCTGGCCTCCAATTTGTGACCCTCCTGCCTCAGCCTCCTGAGGGCTGAGGTAACAGCTGCACCACTGCAGGGGCCGAGAACAGATCGATCTGCTGACAGGTAACTGATTTTATGTTTCCTTTGCTCTGTCTCATTCCCAGAATTCTCTAAATATCCTGTAGCTCAAGTTTGTTGCTTTGTTGTCCAAATCTTCTAAATCTTGACTGATTTCTATGTTTGTTTAATCAATGTTTGAAGGAGGCACCTTAAAGTCAGTTGTGTTGGCCAGTTTGTCAATTTCTTCTAGTAGTGATTTCTTCTGGAACTTGCTTCCTTTGCTCTTTTCCTCTTCCCCCTCCCCTCCCCCTCCACTTCCTCCTCCTCTTCCTCCTCTTCCTCCTTCTCTTCTTTTTAGATGAGTGTGCTGGTTGGTTTTTGTCAACTTAACATAAATTAGAATCACCTGGGAGGAGGGACCCTCAGCTGAGGAATTTCCTCCATCAGACTGGCTTGTAGCTCTGTCTGCAATGTGGGGGCTAGGGCCATGTTTGTTAATTGCTGCTGATATAGGCAGGTCCAATCTTCTATGGGTTGTGCCATCCCTGGACAGGTGGTCCTGAGCTGTGTAAGAAAGCTAGCTGAGGGGCTGGAGAGATGGCTCAGCAGTTAAGAACACCGGTTGTTCTTGCAGAAAACCTATGTTCAAATCCCAGCACCCACATGGCAGCTAACAACTGTCCCTAACTCCAGTTCCAGGGGATCCACAGCCTCTTCCGTCTTCCTTGGGCATTACACTACACGGATGCGCTTACCTATGCACAGGCAATACACACATAAAATAAAAATGATAAATAAAATATTTTTTTAAAAAAAGAGTACTTGATGCCCTCCCAGAGGACCCGGGTTATGTTCCTAGCACCCACGTGGTGGCTAACAACCCAGAAAATCTGACACTCTCTCCTGGCCTCCATGAGCATTGCACACAAGTGGTGCACTTGCATACATGCCAGCAAAACACTCATGCACATAAAAATAAATAAATAAATTTCTCAAGGGTAAAGCTGGTGTGGTAGCACAGGCCTTTAATTCCTCACTTGGGAGGCAGAAGCAAGTGGTACTCTGTGAGATCGAGGACAGCCTGGTCTACATGGCAAATTCCAAGCCATCTGGGGCTTTACGGAGAACATGCATCAAAAGACCTAAATAAATAAATAAATAAATAAATAGAAAGGTAGCTGAGCAAGCCAAGGGAAGCAAGCCAATAAGCAGCGTTCCTCCATGGTCTCTGCTCCAGTTCCTGTCTTCAGCTTCCTGCTTGAGTTCCTGTCCTGGCTTCCCTCAATGATGGTTGTGTAAGATGAAATAACTCTTTCCTTCCTGAGTTGATTTTTATTGGTGTCTTATCACAGTAACAGAACACACACTAGAACGGTGTTCATGTGTGTTTGCTCACCTGTGTCTGTGCCTGTGGAGGCCAGAGGTCAACATCCGTGTCCTCCTCAGTTGCTCTCCACAGTATCATTTGAGGCAAGGTCTCTCACTGAACCCAGAACTTGCTGTTTAGGCTAGACTGGCCAGTCAGCAAGCTCTGGTGATTAGCCTGTCGCCACTCTCCTGCACTGGGATTACAGATGTGCACCACCAACCAAGCTTTCTCTGTGGGCTGTGGAGATTCAGACTCATGTCTTCACACTTGCATAGCAAGCATTTTGCCAACTGAGCATCTCCCAGCCTCATGTCTTTAGGAAATAAGGTCTGCTCTCAGGTAACACAGGTTCTGCATTATTGTGTGGCCGCGAGGTTGGATGTGCCACATTCTGATTAGAGAATCTTTTCCCTTCCTTTTTTACTTCCCATATAATTCCGGTGCTAAAGTGTTAGGGGTGTCTCTTTTTTAACGCATTTTATTTATTATTTTTATTTTATGTGCATGAGTACCTGCATGTATGTAAGTGCGCCCATGTTGTGCGATGCCCACGGAAGTCAGAAGAGGGTGTCCGATGCCCTGGAACTGGCATAACAAGCGGTCGTTAGCCACCATGTAGGTGCTGAAAGTCAAATCCATGTCCTCTGCAAGAGCAGCCAGTGACCTTAACAGCTGAGCCATCTCTCCAGTCCCTTAGGGGTGTCTCTTATAGATGAGGTGTAACTAGTGTGTTTGTATGCAAGCACAACCATACCATGGCATGTGTGGAACTCAGAGGACAGCCTCAGTGTCAGCCCTCGCCTTCCACCTTCTTTGAGACAGGGTCTCATCACTGCTGCAAACTCCAGCCTAGCTCTGGGGACTATCCTCTCTCCACTTGAGTGATGGGATTACAGATGAGTGTTACTGTGTCTGACTCTATGTGAGTTCTAGGGATCTGAACTCAGGTCTTCTTGCTTACATGGCAAGCTCTTTACTCTGAGCCCTAGTTCCAGCCCCAACTTACCTGCTTACTTTTGGTTGGAAGGTCACACTTATTATGAATATTGTATATTCTGAGTTCTTCGGAGCTTTTATCTTTGACACATTTTTTCTCTAGTTTTTGATCTTTCTTTATATTGTGAATCGATTGAGAAGTTGGGATTTAATTTTTCCTTTCATTTGTTTTTTTGAGACAGGGTGTCCCTCCCAGCTGGCCTGAAACTCAATATTTGGATCAGGCTGGCCTTGATCTCACAGAGATCCATCTGCCCTCTGCCCCCAGAATGCTGGGGTTTAAGGTGAGCACTACCACATTGGGCCCCTCTCCCCTTTTTGAACGTGCAGATTTGCTTAGTCACTATGTATTTATTCATGGATTCTAATTTTCCTTTTTTTTTCTGAGGCAGGTTCTCGCTATGTAGCCTTGGTTGACTTCAAACTCACAGTGATCCTCCTGCCTCAGTCTTCCCAGTACTAGAATTACAGGTTTGTGTCATCATGCCTGAGTCTCCTGGGTAATTCTTGAAAGTGCAAACCTGATATGCAAAATATAATACTAATCCATTGGTTGAGCATGCTTGTGCAGCAGGCATTAAAGGCTGGGCCTTTACTCCCAGCCCTGGGGAGGCAAAGGCAGGCAAATCTCTGTAAATTTGCAGTCAGCCTGTTTTACATAGTAAGTTCCAGGCCAGCTGGGGCTACATTGTGAGACCATGTTTAGAAAAGGGCAGGGGACTGGAGAGATATCTCAGTGGTTAAGAGCACTTGCTGCTCTTCCAGAGGCCTGAAGTTTGGTTCCTAGCACCCATGTCGGGCAGTTCACAACTGCCTTTAACTCCCGCTCTAGGGAATCCAACACCCTTTTCTGGCCTCTGTGGACACTACACTCACATGCACATACATACTCACACAAAGACACATACACATAATTAAAAATAAAACCGGGCATGGTGGCGCACGCCTTTAATCCCAGCACTTGGGAGGCAGAGGCAGGCTGATCTCTGTGAGTTCAAGGCCAGCCTGGTCTACATAATGAGTTCCAG